>NW_022991072.1:0-251897 GCF_902827175.1 Gymnodraco acuticeps | reverse complement strand
TGTGTGGGGGTGTGTGTGGGTGTGTGTGTGTGTGTGTGTGTGTATGTGTGTGTGCAAAAACAGAGCATGTAGCTCAAATGCCTTGCCTTCCAGCAGCTTATTTTGTTCACGTACACAACTCCAGCTCCAAATGAAAAAGGGCTTTTGTTGATCCTGATATGCAGACTTATGGCAAATGTTATCATTTATTTTGAATTCCCATGTTGCACTTTGCCATTGTTGCTCCTATACATGTACACGTGTCGAGCATATTAATGATTTCTGACAGAGATGGAGAGAGGGCGAAGAAAGAGACACACACCTGTTAAGAGGAACGGCAAGGGATTCATACAGCACTGAGTGGAACAGCACACACACACACACACACACACACACACACACACACACACACACACACACACACACACACACACACACACACATACACATACACACAGGCAGCGCTACAGTGACAGCTATGACAGAATGGACTGTTTAACATAGCATTAGGCGGCTCTCCTGAGAGTGCTTAACCAGAATACCTGATCACATAATTACCATAGAAAGAGCAACAACAGCCTCTGGGCTCTGAGGTGTGTGTACGTGTGTGTGTGTGAGTGTGTTTGATTGCGTTGCTGTCTGTAAGACCTATGTTCTGTGGGAATTGCAGTTCGGCATGTGAATGTGTGGGCGGCTCCTCCTGTGAGATGTTACCTTTTTACCCTGCAGACAGGAGCAGGTCACCTTCTGAAGTCCCCTGCTGTTTACTGCACACTTTACTGTATGACAGAGTGATTGTGTTTTCTTTATTGATTGCTTTGTGTTACAACACATTATGATACCTGCATTTACTTGATTATTTTGGAATAATGCACACAGGTGTTTTTCTGTTGTACTGATTTATTAGACCTCGTTGAGCTAGGGAAAGGATACTATGGCATATTTCATTCTTAAATAGGATTGCACAAGGTCAGTAAAACCTTCACGATAAAATAACAAATATCATTCCTTTTAATAGTAAACTAGATGGACAGGTTTTCTAGGTTTAATTACATGTTTTGGTATCAAATATTACTGTTAGAAAAAGAGGCTGATGAATTTCTAGAACTTCTTTAGGGGAAGTTAAGCTCAGGAATGTTTTGATTTTTTTTTACCAGTTCACACTTTCAATATAAAAAGGTGTTTACCTTTTTAATTATTGACCTTTTTGGGAGGAGGACGTTCCGATAAAACCAGAATCTAACATTGATGATGTCTATATTAAATCCTGATGGAATAGGCGTGCTTTGTAGTTGGGTCATCAATATTTTTACTGTTCAATCTAAGTTCAAATACAAATGCAGAAAGGCTCCAATTCACCACCGTATAAGTGATTTTACTTTTAAACTCATGCGTCAGGGTTCTGTCTGCGTATTCGCCCATCAAGTTTGTTTTAGAGATCCCAACTTTTGAGTGGGAAACTGTGTAACACGCTTTCTGCATGCATCGGCTTCAAAACGAGACCCCAGGTTATTGCAGCGCGTCAATGTGTAACTTAAACTATAGGGAACCTGATTACCTTTTGTTATATAAATCTAGTAAATGCCTAATTTGAATATTTCGGATGTCAACACCAACAGTCCCCATTTGATCCAATCAGTCATGAAGCTCCAACGATAACTAATCATTTCTCCAACATTGTATGGTTCTCCCGCCTATTCAGTTCGTTGGAGTGACCAATAACTGAACCGATACGAACAAACTACAGCAGAGCGAGGTAGCTTTCAATCAATTATGGCCTGCAAATTAAACCCCTTTAATTAAGCCATATTGAACACAGCTGTGTGAGAGAGACCTCCAAATTAAAACTCCATTAATTAAGCCATATTGAACACACCTGTGTGAGAGAGACCTCCAAATTAAAACTCCATTTCCCATGACCTGTTTTTTCTTCCTGTCACAAAGCTGACAAAGCTCTTTGCTTTGGATTGGCTTGTTTACAGTAATTATACAAATGCGGTTCTTTGTTGAAGATAATGAATTGATTCAAACACTTCCACCGTCGACAACGTGCGATTTTGGTAGCACTAACGTACGGAAATGCGGCCATTATTCGCTGATGCTTCCGGCATTTTATCCAATCTTGACTCACTCTCTGGACCTGATATGAAATGATCACAGATTATTGTTTTCACGCCACTTTTTCTCCGCCCTGGGCGTTTTGGAGAAGGACAAACATGAATGCAAGGGCATAGCGCCTCTCTGTTTTCTCTGATTCAGTGAAATGTAAAACGAGATGGAGCGATTCAGAAAGTGAGGAGGGAGAGTCGGCCTGTGTGAAACAAAGAGGGGTGAAGGTGAGACTTTTGTAGGATAGTAAAGCGAGAGGAGAATTGGAATGACTGCAGGGCAGGGACGGACAAGTAGAGAATGAGAGTAAATTGAGTCGAAGCGTGGATTTTGGACAGAGGATGATGGCCTTTGGAGAAGGGTTAAGTGACAGAGAGATGAACATTTTGAGAGGGTGATAGAAAGGTGATGAAGATGAGACAGAATAACTCATTTAGTCGGCGGAGACGGTGCAAGGTGATGGCATGAAGGAGATGGAGATAAAAGAGAGATTAATTCCGATAGTGCTAACTGGGCTTTGAAAAAGAGGAACAGGAAGAGAGATGGAATTAATTTGAAGCGCAAGTACCGCCGCGTTGGTTCATTAAATCTCTCCACGACCTGCAAGCTTTGTTTGATGTCCTTGTCCACTGTTCATCAGAAAGATCATATTAACAGTCTTCATGTCAGTTAAGTGGCTCTGACATAGTCTTTAGTCCTTCTTTCCCTATTTACATATATCGTCCATTTAGATTCCTTTCACTTTCCAAGCAGGTGTTCTAAAGCGAGGAATACATGGACGTTGAAGTAGACATCCTTGCGAAAAGCATACATCAGTACTATATTTGGTAGTATCTCTTTCTCTCCTCCATTCTTACAATATACTTTATACACCTATAAATACGGTGGTCGACGGGGGCAAAGGCATTTCGTGTTTCTCCTAATGTGTTTTGGGCCGTCTTGTTCGGTAACAAAAATGTTTCTTTGTGTAAGAAAGAGAATGTTTTCCATTTTTGTTTGTTAGCATAAAAGCATTTCCAATTCACATTGTTACTATTATTTTTGTATTGCACGCAAAAAGGTTTTCTATCGTGTAGCTGTGCCCTTCTATCATCTCCACTTCATCACCACACATCAATAGGACGTCAAGTAGTTTCTTCTGGAGAGACAAATCCACGTTTTTTTGGATTGGACAATGATTAGAGCTCATCATTTGTTGGTGAGACCGTTTTGTTGTGTTTACATGTGATGGATTGGACAGCAGGGGGGCTCTTTGGCTTTGGAGGATTCAGAGACTCTGGAGAGAAGCGGTCTTCAATCAGGAGCGAAGGAGTCCAGTCAATGAAGAGCTGAAGAAACAGACAGCAGGTCGATATCAAATGCACAACAGGGCGTTAAATGCACATTTGCAATGGAGTCAGTGCAAAAGAAAGTATTTTCAAACACTGTAATGTCACTGAAAACTATTAAAACCTAGGTTTAGCTTAGATCCATAGCTCACACTATGAGCGGCCTCAAAGGGGTTAGGGTTAGGCAGAGGTGGGAAGTAGTGGAGTACAAATACTTAAGTACATTTTTCTGGTATTAGTACTTTACTCCACTACTTATTTTTCTGACGACTTTTTACTTTAACTTCTTACATGTTGAACACAAATACCTGTACTTTCTACTTCTTACATGTTGAACACAAATACCTGTACTTTCTACTTCTTACATGTCTAACACAAATACCTGTACTTTCTACTTCTTACATGTTGAACACAAATACCTGTACTTTCTACTTCTTACATGTTGAACCCAAATACCTGTACTTTCTACTTCTTACATGTTGAACACAAATACCTGACTTTCTACTTCTACATGTTGAACACAAATACCCTTACATGTTGAACACAAATACCTGTAACTTTCTACTTCTTACATGTTGAACACAAATACCTGTACTTTCTACTTCTTACATGTTAACCCAAATACCCTGTACTTTCCTATTCTTACATGTTGACCAAATACTGTACTTTTCTACTTTTCTTACATGTTGACACAAATACCTGTACTTTTCTACTTCTTACATGTTGAACACAAATACCTGTACTTTCTACTTCTTACATGTTGAACACAAATACCATGTACTTTCTACTTCTTACATGTTGAACACAAATACCTGTACTTTCTACTTCTTACATGTTGAACACAAATACCTGTACTTTCTACTTCTTACATGTTGAACACAAATACCTGTACTTTTCTACTTCTACATGTTGAACACAAATACCTGTACTTTCTACTTCTTACATGTTGAACACAAATACCTGTACTTTCTACTTCTCTACATGTTGAACCACAAATACCTGTTACTTTCTACTTCTTACATGTTTGGAACACAAATACCTGTACTTTCTACTTCTTACATGTTGAACAACCCAAATACCTGTACTTTCTACTTCTTACATGTTGAACCCAAATACCTGTACTTTCTACTTCTTACATGTTCAACACAAATACCTGTACTTTCTACTTCTTACATGTTGAACCCAATACCTGTACTTTCTACTTCTTACATGTTGAACCAAATACCTGTACTTTCTACTTCTACATGTTGAACCTCAAATACCTGTACTTTCTACTTCTACATTTTGAACACAAATACCTGTACTTTCTACTTCTTACATGTTGAACACAAATACCTGTACTTTTCTACTTCTTACATGTTACGACAAATACCTGTACTTTCTACTTCTTACATGTTGAACACAAATACCTGTACTTTCTACTTCTTACATGTTGAACCCAAATACCTGTACTTTCTACTTTCTTACATGTTGAACACAAATACCTGTACTTTCTACTTCTTACATGTGAACACAAATACCTGTACTTTCTACTCTTACATGTTGAACACAAATACCTGTACTTTCTACTTCTTACATGTTGAACACAAATACCTGTACTTTCTACTTCTTACATGTTGAACCACAAATACCTGTACTTTCTACTTCTTACATGTTGAACACAAATACCTGTACTTTCTACTTCTTACATGTTGAACCCAAATTACCTGTACTTTCTACTTCTTACATGTTGAACAACAAATACCTGTACTTTCTACTTCTACATGTTGAACCCAAATACCTGTACTTTCTACTTCTTACATGTTGAACACAAATACCTGTACTTTCTACTTCTTACATGTTGAACACAAATACCTGTACTTTCTAACTTTCTTGCATTCTAACACAAATACCTGTAATCTTTCTACTTCTTACATGTTGAACACAAATACCTGTACTTTCTACTTCTACATGTTGAACCCAAATACCTGTACTTTTCTACTTCTACATGTTGAACACCAAATACCTGTACTTTCTACTTCTTACATGTTGAACCCAAATACCTGTACTTCTACTTCTTACATGTTGAACACAAATACCTGTACTTTCTACTTCTTACATGTTGAACACCAAATACCTGTACTTTCTACTTCTTACATGTTGAACACAAATACCTGTACTTTCTACTTCTTACATGTTGAACCCAAATACCTGTACTTTCTACTTCTTACATGTTGAACACAAATACCTGTACTTTCTACTTCTTACATGTTGAACACAAATACCTGTACTTCTATAACCTGTCTTTTACTTCTACATGTTGAACTCAAATACCTGTACTTTCTACTTCTTACATGTTGAACACCAAATACCTGTACTTTCTACTTCTTACATGTTGAACCCAAATACCTGTACTTTCTACTTCTTACATGTTGAACTCAAATACCTGTACTTTCTACTTCTTACATGTTGAACCCAAATACCTGTACTTTCTACTTCTTACATGTTGAACACAAATACCTGTACTTTCTACTTCTTACATGTTGAACCCAAATACCTGTACTTTCTACTTCTTACATGTTGAACCCAAATACCTGTACTTTCTACTTCTTACATGTTGAACACAAATACCTGTACTTTTCTACTTCTTACATGTTGAACACAAATACCTGTACTTTCTACTTCTCACATGTTGAACACAAATACCTGTACTTTCTACTTCTTACATGTTGAACACAAATACCTGTACTTTCTACTTCTTACATGTTGAACACAAATACCTGTACTTTCTACTTCTCACATGTTGAACACAAATACCTGTACTTTCTACTTCTTACATGTTGAACACAAATACCTGTACTTTCTACTTCTTACATGTTGAACTCAAATACCTGTACTTTCTACTTCTCTCATTTTCCCAAACAGCTGGTTCCTTTAGTCTGAATGTGTGTTTGGTGCGTGATCATTATTCTTTAGAGTCATTGCGTGCCTATTGATTTGAACACGATCCGTGTATCCATCATGTCCTGGTCTTCTCTAAAGAAGAGGGACCAATGGAAACGTTGTCATGTTGCCGTTGTTCAGCATGGAAACATTCATTAGCTAACAATGACATTATTGTTCTATTAATATAAAGGGAGGTCAGGTACTCTTTAAAACAGCTGCTAGTTATGGGTACTTTTTACTGAAGTACATTTCAAAGCCTCTTTACTTTCACTTGAGTAAAGAAGTTTAGTCAGTACTTCTACTTTTACCAGAGTATTTTTAAACACGAGTATCTGTACTTCTACTTGAGTAAAGGATGTGTGTACTATTGCCATCTCTGGGGTTAGGGTTACTCACAGTACTCACATGTTCATTTGTGCGAGATGTGTGTGTCGTAACACAATGCTGTTGGCCATGGTGTTTTAATGGTATTTCATTTGTAATGACGCATATTCAGATTTGCTCGCCGGGCCTGTTGTAGGTGATGATAACTAAGCCTTTGTGACAAAGTTGGATGCACACTACATATTGGTGAAAAAGAAGTGTATGTGGATAGGCCTGAATATAAATGACCTTCTGTTTGCCTGGGAGGCCTTGCTGGGCCATTTGGGGCGTACACACCGCACACCTATACTGCGAACCTGATTCAGTGAGTCGAGAGCACATTGAGATTGAAAAGTAAAAAACTGGAAGAGACAGGAGAGTAAGCCTGAGAGAAAGAAGATGTCCCTCTGTGTTGGAAAAAGAGGGAAGCATCCGACTGTGTAGTACTGTCCTGCTACGAGCTCACTGGAATTGAGATTTAAATGTAAAAATGGAAAGTTAAACATGTTCAGAGAAGAGGGTGAAGGGCAGAGAGAAAAAGAGAGGGATAGGAGGAGAGAAAGAGCCTTTTGATGCTCTGCCAATATTGTTTCACTGTGATGCCAATGGAGGGCATTGCAATTGAAAGGAAGGGGGGGGGGGGGGAGATCACAGAATCCCGGGGGAGGAAAATCCCCAGCGGGTGAGAGCTGAGACCTGTCTGTATCCCTCTGTCATGGCGGAGCGATGGATGAAGAGGAAGAAGGCGGAAAGAGAGGAGAGAAGTGAATTCCATGTGAGGGAAATTATTCGAAGCACTTTCCTACAGTATATTCCCCTGTCACCAGAACTCATATTCATACTCACTGAAACAGCCGTGCTATTCATATGAATCCCTTCCCCTCTCCGTATTCATCCTAATGTTTTAAATCCTCTCCTTTCTCCTCACTGTCTTTGACTTGAAAGGCAGAGAGGAAAATGTGATGCAGCAGAAAAACTAAGGTACATGGAGGTCATGGGGAGAAGATGGAGGAGAAGTCAGGGGAAGAGGTGAAGTCAAACTTTCTCTCTTTGCAAACAATACTACCACAGCAGTACAGTACACACTATGTCATCGCCTGTCTTTGAGGTGGTTTAGCTTGAATGGGGGGTTTGTATCCTGTATGAACACAATGTGGAGTTATTTTAACTTAATGTGGGAAAATATGAACTCAAGCCACAATCGTGTCCCAAACCGAACCTAAGTGGTTTAAATTCACAACGTTGAGCACTTTTTTTTAAAACAGAACGCCTTATTTTGACACGTGGTGCAACCCAGTGCATTAGAAGGTGTCAGGGACCTAGCAGGGAGGCAACGGGACACCCTTTCTTTACCACAACATGCAAACAAATTAATATAAACCAATAATCTTTCGGCCTACAAAGAGGTCAACAGAATATAACAGCAAGCACGCTGCCAAAACCCTAATCCCCCCTTTGACATTCGAACATATGGTTTGTCCCAATTTGGCCCAAGTGGCTGCTTGCTGTCCTCAGCTCCAAGCCACGCCTTTTCCTGAACCAGGAAGTAACCTCCCTTCAACAACAATGGTAAATCAAAGACAAACAAATGGATAATATGAATCAATAGCTGGTTTAATTGTGCTAAAATGTGTGCGAAACAAACACAAAAAAAAATCAGGTTTAGAGCAAATGTACCATTTCAATGAAATGTATGATGCTAATTGTTGGTGCTCAAAGTTACATTTCCTTCTGCGTAGCTCTTCCTTGGAATTTCAGACACATATTTTTCCCCTTTTTCTGACATTACCTTCCAAAGTTGTTGCGTGTGCACTCTCTTTTCACAGCTCTCTCTTTTTATTTAATTAATTTACACTTCCTTTTCAACTCTCCATTTCCCTCCTCTGTTCCCTTTTTGCAACACTGCTGTATCACATCATTAATGCTGACACTGTTTTAATGATGTGATATTTAAGCTATAATTGAGTTAGAATGAATAAATGATGTGTGTGTCGGCTATGTGTGTGTCAGTGTTGTACCGGAGCTTTTAGTCGTTTGTACTGTTGCTATTAACCATAGTGTTTTGCATGCATTGTATGTCAAAACAGTATGCTTAAGAGGTTGTCAACCTCTATATCAGTGTATACTGGGAATCCAATGTGTGTGTGTGACAATGTGTGTGTGTGTGGCCTAGCATTAGTATCCTTGTGGGGACCTACATCTGTTTACACAGTCACCTCTCGCCTCCCTTATGGGGACATAATGGAGGTCCCCATAAGGGGAATCATTAATTTTACGGTGAAGACTTGGTTAGGGTAAGGGTTAGGGTAAGGGTTAGGGTAAGGCTAAGGGTTAGGGTAAGGGTAAGGGTAAGGGTTAGGGTTAGGCATGTGTTGGTTATGATTAAGGTTAGAATAAGTCTCCAGGAAATGCATGTACGTCAATGTGATGTCCCCTGAAGTGATGTGTGTGTGTGTGTGTGTGTGTGTGTGTGTGTGTGTGTGTGTGTGTGTGTGTGTGTGGTGTGTGTGTGTGTGTGTGTGTGTGTGTGTGTGTGTGTGTGTGTTGTGGGTGTGTGTGTGTGTGTGTGTGTGTGTGTGTGTGTGTGTGTGTGTGTGTGTGTGTGTGTGTGTGTGTGTGTGTGTGTGTGTGTGTGTGTGTGTGTGTGTGTGGTGTGTGTGTGTGTGTGTGTGTGTGTGTGTGTGTGTGTGTGTGTGTGTGTGTGTGTGTGTGTGTGTGATCCAGTGCTCCCCCTTGTTAGCTTTGATAGCCGTTATGGATTTGCCTCATAATCTTTTACTGGAGCCATTTTCATTTTGCCTGTGAAGTGATTGGGAGGAACCAATTGCCATTCACTCCATCCAGAGAGCGAAAGAGGAAGGTGGACAAAATGAGAGAAGGATGGAGGGAGGGACAGTGTGAAGGAGAGAGGAAAGGAGACACATAAAGGATATACTGTATTTAGCATGGTGACAGACATGGGGAGGAAAGGGAAAAGTGAAATAGGGACGGTAGAAATGAAAGATAGTATAGCCTTAAAGAGGGACGGGAGACATGAGCGTGATGGATGGAGTGAAAAGAGTAAGAGAACCAGCGAGGAAAAGACAGAAGTGAGCAGATGGTGGTCAAGGGAAGGAAACAGTGACTGAGTGTAAAGGATAGACGAGTGAGAAGAATCAGCAGAGCTGTAAATCGATTTTGAAAGACCCCGCAGAATTTTGTCAGATTTCCCCGGAGACAGTGATGGAGACAAATAGAGCAGGGCATTTGTCCTCATAACTATATCTCATTAAATCAAATGATGATTGAGGCAAACCACTCCACTCACTTAGCACTTCAGAATGACTCCTCTGGAAAGGGTATGCCCAAAGAATCACAATGTTACAACCACTTCATGAAGTTACTCCCCAACCACAACTAATAAGTCATTAAAAATGAAAACCAAATGAATACATCATAAGAGATGATGTTTACCGCACACTCAAACTCAATAAAGATGATAGGGAAGGATTACAGTTACGAGGAAAACTGCATTTGATTCAATTATCATATTAGTTCATACACAATTTACCAAAGATAATTAAATGTTTTAAGTCTTGTGGGATGTTAATTTGCTAGGGTTGCCTTTTTGTATCTCATTCAATTAAATAGAGTTGAATTTAGACCATTGGTAGGAAAGAGTTACGGGCCGGACACACCAAGCTGACACCAAAGAACTGACACAGACGGACCCGACTCTCGCCTCGCGTCTCTGCGTCCGGGCCATGTGTCGCACTGGAACACACCGCAAAGACTTCAGCCGACGGCCAAGAAGCACGTACGAACTGCGCATGCGTGAGTGGCAATAACTCTCCTTACCAGCAGGCGGCGGTAGTGTGTATTCGTCATTCAAAAGAAACATCCGGAAGACAGACTGCGTGATAACCGAGAGAAGAAGAACAGACTGCGTGATATCAACAAACAACAAATAGCGTGTGCGTTCCATTTTCACTCTACAGCGAGAAGCTCACGGGGCTTTCCCGAACCTGACGAGAGCTGGAGTTAAATTAAATCTCCTTCTTAATAGTTTGTTTGGGTTCCTCACTTCCGTTTCGCTTCTCATGCTCTGATTCGCTAGCTGAACAGCCAATCAGAGTGATTTATTTTTCCGACTGAAAAGACCCGACGGTGCGGGACACCCCAATCTGAGTAGGGCGTGTCGACGCTCATCGTCGGCCTGACGCCCACCGACGCCGATAATCGGCCTGGTGTGTCCGTGCCTTTAGGGTTAGGGTTAACCAACAATTTAGAAGAATATTTTGAAAGTACATCAAAATGACAGATTGAGTTGAGATTGAAAGGGGCTTCATTATTTATCGTATTTATATACTGTAGGGTTTTGTGCAGGTCAATTGTCTATAAAGGCTAAAATCCCAAAGTTCAACCGAAGAGGCCGGACATCTCTAAGTGGTTGAGCAATCACAGCAGAGACAGCTAACCAACAAGAGCAGACTGGGCTCTGGCTTGGGTAGGAGAAAAATAAAGACCTTTTTGAACATTAAAGCATGTAAACATGTCACAGTTGAGGCACAAAATACAAATTGCACCTAAAATAAGAAGAAAAAGGGCCCCTTTAATTGTAATAATACTGCTATTTCAGTGCAGAGAGTTGAATGAGTCCTCGGCGTGTTTGAGTCTCGATGTAACCTTGCAAGTCTCAACCTTGAGTGTGATGTGGGTGGTGATATTTACAAGAGGGATTAGAGAAAGACTGTGAGATGAAGCACCAAAAGCCACACTAAGGTGTGTGTGTGTGTGTGTGTGTGTGTGTGTGTGTGTGTGTGTGTGTGTGTGTGTGTGTGTGTGTGTGTGTGTGTGTGTGTGTGTGTGTGTGTGTGTGTGTGTGTGTGTGTGTGTGTGTGTGTGTGTGTGTGTGTGTGTGTGTGTGTGTGTGTGTGTGTGTGTGTGTGTGTGTGTGTGTGTGTGTGTGTGTGTGTTTTGAGTGGGTTTGAAAGGTGTAAGTGAAGGAGCTGTACTTGCATAGAGAGTAAGGAATGTATGCGTGTTACCATGAAACGTTTGTTTGTGTGTGTGTGTGTGTGTGTGTGTGTGTGTGTGTGTGTGTTTGTGTGTGTGTGTGTGTGTGTTTCATTTTGAATCCATTACCAGAGAGGTGCAGTCCATCACATTAGAGTTAAGACCGACCTTATTAAGATAAGAGAGAAGGAGACAGACCTAAAGCCTATGGGAACTCCTGATAAGACCAAACACTGTCAGTCATTGTGTGTTTATATGTGTGTGTGTGTGTGTGTGTGTGTGTATGTGTGTGTGTGTGTGTGTGTGCACGTATTACAACACTCAATCACTCTGCATGAAGGAAAGCAGCGATTAGTCACCTAGTGGGCTAAGATTCTTCTTTCCAGGTTTCTCATTGGTCCACTGGGATAAGCTTATGCTTGTTCTTTCAAATCCCCTGTCCTGGAGAGGATGACTACGCTATAAAAGCTTTTTCTTTTCTGAGGGAAGGTTTATTGTAGTGATTATGCACAAATGTATAATCTGTAGGGAAATATAGCTTTTTGTTTGAGCCGAATTATACCTCAATTATACCTGCGCTATCCAGGACAGAAGAATGCATTAATCCTATTTACATTTTAAATATATTTAATCAGGTATATTAAAGAAGTGTACTGGCTAAGAAAGGCAGAAACACTTTAAACACAGTTTCAGTTCACAGTAACAGGGTTAGAAAAGGACTCGTATCGTAGAACTCAATTAGCTCGGCCAATTTCGAGGTGCATGAGCAGCATGACAAAAAAAGACTGACTTTGGGAACAAGTAACAAGTCTTGCAAATATTTGGCGACATTTTGAGCCGCACATATTTATATAAACATACAGACTCCATCCCCTTGCCTTGAAATGTAACAATATTCAGAAAGAGAAAAAGGGTAAATGAGAGATAACAATTATCTTTGTTCCCTATAAGTAAATGATGTAACAGGTAATACAGCATAAAGGACAACAGCGATGTCATTAAGATGTCAGCTGTTTCAAAATGCTCCTACATTTTTTTTGAGAACTGAGAATGAATAACAGGCGGCATCGTCAAGTCAGTGATGAAACCAGAATATGTTGGAAAGGACAATGTGAATGTGTCGGTTTTACGCATTAAAAAAAGGGTGCCTTTTCCACTATCTGCGCCTTAGAGCTGAGATGTTAGACAGTCCTTGAATGCACCATCTCTGTAATCAGTCCCCGCTCGCAACTGCATTACCACGGGGTGACGATGTGACTTGGACTACAAAAATAAAGGCGATGAAGTGCTCGGAGTGATGGATTACCTATTTCAAGCAAGATTGAAGTCTCTGTCTGCTTAAAGGAAGAGAAGCAATGGCTGCCAGGAAGACAGAACTCAATGTATATGACCATTCAAAATGTGCATATTTTATATTTCATGCAAAGCTAATGACATAATCCTTTAATTCTGAGAGTTATGTATGGGTTATATAATTTCCTTTGATATATTTTCCTTTCATTTCACAGCTTTTCATGTCTAACCTTGGCCCGTGCATACTCTGTGTTCACGGAGATATGACAGAACGTCCTTATCCAACTGCATTTCTCTATCTATCCACGTATATCCAGGTGGGCGATTTTATTTGGCTGTGGGGGAAAATTCACAGAAACAACTTTCGCTTTATATGAAACCTGGCAACACTGTTTTGTATGCACACACACCGTGAATAGGCACCACGCTTTTCTGCACACGTACATTCATGCACACAAGTGGCCAGTAAACGCTGCTGTCTCCAGCTCTCAGCTCATAAAAACCTGGAGAGGAGATCCAAGTAATCACTGAACATGCTATAAACTGTGTGTGTGTGTGTGTGTGTGTGTGTGTGTGTGTGTGTGTGTGTGTGTGTGTGTGTGTGTGTGTGTGTGTGTGTGTGTGTGTGTGTGTGTGTGTGTGTGTGTGTGTGTGTGTGTGTGTGTGTGTGTGTGTGTGTGTGTGTGTGTGTGTGTGTGTGTGTGTGTGTGTGTGTGTGTGTGTGTGTGTGTGTGTGTGTGTGTGTGTGTGTGTGTGTGTGTGTGTGTGTGTGTGTGTGTGTGTGAGAGGTAGCAGACACAGTGATAGCTCAAACAGTGCTGGGATGAGTGTGGAGAGACTGCAGCGGTATCCAGCTGGCGTTTTATGTCTCCGCAGCACTCATCCTGGTTTTTTTTAACCCGTCTGTTACCCTTCCTCTTCCTCCCTTCATCACACACACACACACACACACACACACACACACACACACACACACACACACACACACACACACACACACACACCACACACACACACACACACACACGCACTAGGGCTGAACGATTAATCAATTTTTTGTTCTTCTTGTGTGTCAGTCATCCACACCAATCAGAAGTGCTGTGCTCCACATGTACCAGCCATTGTTAACCAATCAGAAGTGGCCCCTGATAGAAGGTGATAGACAGATTGATCCAATCACCTGCCAAGTATCTTTGAAATAATTTTCCAAATGGCTTCCAATGGAGCTTTCCTAGGTGGAGTCAGGTTAGTGATGCTCCATCACATGTTTCTATTACAGGGTGAATCTTAAACTGAAGCTTGACTTTAAAGCAACCCAACGGAAGTTTCATGTAAGTTTAGTTCTTTCACTCGTAGCTCGGGCTGCGGGGGTGCTAGAGACGGGAGCACGTTGATGCGACTTTCCTAGCCGGAGTTATGGCCGCATTTTACTATAAACTTCCGTTGGGTCGCTTAAAAACAAATATCGCAAATCGAATCGCAATATCTGTTGGAAAATTCGCAATTCGATTTTTTTCCCAAAATTGTGCAGCCCTAACAGACACACACACACACACACACACACACACACACACACACACACACACACACACACACACACACACACTCTCCTCACTTTTCCTCACTCTGTTTCTCCACATCTTTATTTTCTTCTCTCGCCGCACATTCCGGTCTCTAATCCTGTATCTCTGTTCTTTTACTGCGAGGCGTCAGGGCTCTCCACTGCACAGTATGAATACTTAATGAATCTTATGTCTTTTACAAGCCTCCGCCCCCACTCATCTCTGTCCTATCTATCCCCCCCTCCCCTCCTTTCCTTCCTCCAAGCACTCTTCTACCTGTATCAGCTCCTCTCCATTTCTTTATTTACTAGCCAGGAGCCATTCAGCTCGTTACAAGGAATAAGATCTGCCCAATGGGGACACCAGAGGGGAAAGAGGCGGTGTGGGAGGGGGACCATTTTCCCTTTTTTTCAATGCAGCAATGTAGGGGAGGGTGTGTGTGCTTATTATACACTTGATCGTGTACAGTAAATGTCAAGCTAGATGATCTCGGATCTCAAACTTAAAGGTCACCTATTATGTAAAATCCACTTGTTCCTGTCTCTTCTTCATCAACATGTGTCCCCTCTTCTTCATGTCTCTTCTACATCAACATGTGTCCCCTCTTCTTCATGTCTCTTCTACATCAACATGTGTCCCCTCTTCTTCATGTCTCTTCTACATCAACATGTGTCCCCTCTTCTTCATGTCTCTTCTTCATCAACATGTGTCCCCTCTTCTTCATGTCTCTTCTCATCAACATGTGTCCCCTCTTCTTCATGTCTCTTCTACATCAACATGTGTCCCCTCTTCCTTCATGTCTCTTCTACATCAACATGTGTCCCCTCTTCTTCATGTCTCTTCTACAAATCTTCTTCATGTCTCTTCTTCTCACATGTGTCCCCTCTTCTATGTCTCTTCTACATCAACATGTGTCCCCTCTTCTTCATGTCTCTTCTTCATCAACATGTGTCCCCTCTGTGGAAAGAGACTCTGAAAGTTTCAGGAACAAAGATTCTCTCTCTTTTTGATCCATTTCTATAAAAACCTGTCTGAAAATGAGCTGATCAGATTTTGGCCAATTTATGATGTCATAACGATTTTTTTGGCTTGTGTAACCATTAGCCAATCACCAACCAAGGTAACCCCCCCCCCCCCCCCCCCCCCCCCCACCTTATCACCTGAATCTCCTCCTAGAGCACCGTTGAGTTCTTTGTAACCAAATCTCTCTCAGAGGGGCGTGGGGAGGGGCTCCTTATTTTCATCTAAAGTAACAGACAGAGAATCAGCACTTTGGAAACAGGGCTGAAACAGAGGGGATTGTGGGTAATGCTGCAATGATGTGTTTGGTGTTTGGAGCCAAACACTTCAGAGACATGTTTTGTATATATCTGAGACCTTTAATATATTGATGAAAAATCGTATAATAGGGGACCTTTCATTTTTATGTTTCCACCTGGATTTCCCGCCCTTTTGAAGTTAACTAGCCTATATATATCTGTGTGTGTGAAACTTATTTGTGTGTGTGTGTGTGTGTGTGTGTGTGTGTGTGATGTGTGTGTGTGTGTGTGTGATGTGTGTGTGTGTGTGTGTGTGTGTGTGTGTGTGTGTGTGTGTGTGTGTGTGTGTGTGTGTGTGTGTGTGTGTGTGTGTGTGTGTGTGTGTGTGTGTGTGTGTGTGTGTGTGTGTGTGTGTGTGTGTGTGTGGTGTGTGTGTGTGTGTGTGTGTGTGTGTGTGTGTGTGTGTGTGTGTGTGTGTGTGTGTGTGTGTGTCCTGTCTGCACCCGAGATAAATTGCCTATGAATTGCTTTGTGTTGAGGAGAGCTCATCCTGCTCTCATGTTGCCAATATCTTCCCTGATCATCCGCCCATTGATCCAGGCTGTAGCAGAATTGGCCGGGTCATGTGTTTTCCTGTACCTCAGTGTTCTGATAAACAGCCCTCCGCCCGGACCACCAATACCCCTCAGAATGGCTTTCTGATCAAGTTATTGATTCCATTTGTGGCACAATCGCTTGACTTAATAGTCGGACCACCTCCATGTAATGAGACTGAAGGTGTAGCCGTCACAGCCCTCTTTCACCAGGCATCAACCCTCCTTTAGGGATCTCTGGAGCCTGATTTCAATTTAAATTATGTGTTCAAACAATTAGTCTACAAATGCCTGTGAGAAATCAAAAAAATCCACTGTTAACAAATGTGTCTTTTTCCGTATTTACATTGATAATCAAGTTGCTTTTTTTGCTTTATAACACAGTCCATTCAAATAGGATTCACTTAACTTACTTTTTTCCCGGCCTATGACGATAGAAATGCGTAAATCAGTGTTTTTGCAAAAGAGCGTTTTTTGTTGCCAGTGCTTTTTCTTCAACCAATTTGGAATCAGTTCACCTCACTGCTTTGAACTGACCATTATTTAATCATTTGCAAGGTAACATGAGGATTAACACATCACTTCATTAAAAATGTAGAATTTACGAGGTACTTGTTATGATGCCCATCGTTACAGATGAATGGATCTGGACAGTAAACAATGGATCATTTCATTTGAGTGATAACAGGCAAAAAAGGGACAGAACAGAAATCACTCCGAAAGTGTCAGTAATTGATTATTATTAGAGACACGAGGAGAGTTGGAGCTTTGATGTCAAACACTGATGATTACAAGTATCGGCCGGAGGATTCACATCACAAGTCACAGCAGTCAGAGGTTCTGACTGCACGGGAGAGTTGCCACATCAATTCTGCCGCGCCTCTCTCTCGCTAGCTCTTTTAACTAGTTCACAGAGAGTTATCAACATATTGGGGGAGATAACGTAAACATCTGGGAACACTGGAGATAGCCCCAACATCTGGAGACACTGAATCACTTGTCTGACCCTTAGGCTCGAAGCCAGCGTTCTCACAATCATAAACCATTTGTGACTGAGAGTTGCCCGGTCATAAACTGGGAATATCAACATATAGCTGATGCCTCCCATTCCTTAAGAGAGATAACAGACGTCAGGGTTGGTCATAAACGTCAAAGGGCAAAAAGGTTAGATACCTAGGAGTAAGGGATAATTATTCTCTAACATAACTAATGACTGATACTCATAAGTTCCCTGTAGTTGATTCTCATTCTTTCATAAGTGTTATGGCTATTCGTTTGCAATAAATGAAACCTCTTAGTTGTGTGAAGAACAGAAAAAAAGGAAGACTTCAGTGTTAACTTATTTTAAAAAAATCAGTTCTGTTGATCATGTTGTTTGGAGACAGGAAATAGATAGATCCTTGCTTTCTTGTTAAAAAGAGATCAGTGACTTATGGACACTTGTCTATCTTATTATCTGTGTTGCTTATATGTCTTGTTATGCTTATTGATCCTGCAGATTCAGCTTCTGAACAACCTGTTATTGTCATTCTTGAATCTAAATGTAATTGCAGTCATTGTTTCTCTCTGTGTGTGAGAGGAACCACTGAGCATCTCCGCTGTGAATGTAAATGAGAGTCAAACGGTGGACCTTTGGCACTTATGTTGATCCTCTCTCTCTCGTTTTACACCTGTTCCTCACTTGCAGTTTGCTGCACATAATTCCAATATTCGTTGTTTTATCTTGTGCCCACACAGTATTTCATTCATCCATCTTTATCCAGTGGCTATTACACCCGGAGCAGTCTCCAATGTGGTCTTTTTGCTGAGTCTCATCTAAAGTGACTTCTATGGAAGGGAATTTGCATTTGCGCAGTTCAGGAATGTTTCACGAGTTCACATTGTTAAATCGTATTCTCGTTGTAATTCCAGTTTTCAAAAGTAGCTTCGTTATACTGCCTTCAATAAGCCTTCATCTCATAACTCCTCATATCAAAGTGACAGAAACAATGATTGTTTTGCAGTGCCCTCAATAAAGGAACCTGGCAAAGTCATTTTCAGATAATCTGTCGGGAGAATACAGGCGCATTGTTTCGAGGGCCTCCTCAAAGGACCCCTCATGGATGTCCGGCTAGATTGCCTGCGGTTCCTCTGTCATCTTGGTAATTGAAAGGGAAACAGTTGATGTCATACCTGTCATATGCCTGACGCTCTGTTAATGTAATGTTAATAGGAGGTTATCCCTGGAGGAAATACCCTCCAGGCCTGCTGGTGAGAATGTGATCCTTTGATCTTGTCTGTGTGTGTTTGCACATGTGTGTGTGTGTAACTCAGAATCATGTATCATGTTTGTATTAGAGCGTGTGCGACACTCTAGGTCAATACTAATCTTTCCTATGGTATTTTAATAAACAGATTTAGCGACTCCGTGTTGACATATGGTGCAAATCCATAGTTTGTAAACAATCTCACGTCAACATTCCTCTTGTGCCCACATTCAATAAGGCAGCCTTTTGGTAATTCAAAAAATGTATCATGTTTACTTGGAACTGCATAGCTGAGGAATAATATTCACACTTTGCTTCCTCCTCTGAATGTTTTACCTCCTCTACTTGCTCTAATGTTGTTACGTTTACTCTCGAGAAAGTGATATGTGCTGTTATCTTAACAACACCTCCTACGTTTGTCTTGCAACAAATTGGATTCATAATAATTGTCTCCACAGCCACAGCATGACATTAAGTGTAGTGCTTTAAATATTGTTGATGGGGAGAATAGTCTCTGTTGTACCTATTACAGATGTATTAGGGTGGGTAGGTAATAAGCACTGAATTTGTAGCCAATCAGTATGGTAGCCGACAAGGGCGAACAAGCTACAACTGTGGAGGAAACTTCTGTGTAGCAATGCAGGATCTTTGATGTCAAACACTGATATTTAATACAAGTATCGGCCGGAGAAATTCACATCACAAGTCACAGCAGCCAGAGATTCTGACTGCACGGATGGTTTGCCACGTCAAATCTGACCAGCCTCTCTCTGATAGACCTTTTAACTAGTTTACAGAGAGTTAATTCACATATTGGGGGATGGTGTGTAAACACTGGGAACACTGCAGATATCCCCGATATCTGGAAATACTCAATCACCTGTCTGGGGAGCTTAGAAAGCCAGCGTTCTCACAGTCGTAAAACCCTCTGTGTCCGATAATAAAACTGAGAATAACATCACATGATCACATTCCTTACGGGAGATAACAGACTTTGGGTTGGTCGTAAATGTCAACAGGCAGAAAGGTTAAATATCTAAAGTAAAGACAGAATTATTCTCTAACAACAACGACTGAATAATCTTCACCAACTTGACAATAAATACGCAGAAGTGAGAACAAAATTCACCAACTTGGACAAAACATGCGGCATAAAACGAAATGCTGCAAATAAGAAATGGTAACGGAAATAGGGACATTAAAAAGTGACGCAAAAAGTGACGCAAAAAGCTGGGACCAGAGCGCATGTTGACGTACGAGGATTATAAAGTTGGCCAACTGGAAACTTACCTAAAATGCCATTTGTATTAGTCATTTCAAATATACTGAAAAAACACTTAACATGCTAACTCGGCTAACAGTGACAGTTTGCCAACTTTATAATCCCGAACACCAACATGGGCTCCGGTCTCAGCTGTGTGCGTCACTTTTTAGTGTCCCCGTCTCCGTTATGTTTTGAGCTTCATTTTGTATTTTCAGCGTTTCATTTATGCAGCTCTTTTAGTAAACAATACGGATGTAGGTGTTGTAGCGTGTTGGCCCCTGTCGGCCACCATACTTCAGCACCTGATGTGACTCTTTGGACTGTTTTTTCTCAACTTGTTTTAAAGTTTCTGATTATTGAATATGAAGCAATCATAAGATGTGACTCATCCATCTCATAGAACTCACTATTTATATAGATGGAATCATAAATAAGCACTTTTGCTAGGAGACGTAACACCACTCTCCCTCCATGATATGTCAGAATTTCCTCTGAAGCTGTCATTCTTTATTACAGACGAGCAGGACTTTCAATGTAAAATGCAGAGACCTTGCAATTGTTAGTCGCTCAAATAAATGGCTGAATATAAGAATTAATGTCGGAGTGCACATGCCTTTGGATGCCTGCCTAACTGCTAGATGTTCTAATGTAGCTTTTATAGTGATGTAGCATACATTTAGAAAAAAATCCTCAGGATTGGAGCTGTAAAGACGTGTCCAATAAAGCAACATGCTCAAAAGTGCTATGACTATTTTCTGTCTATCTGTTACGGCCGTCTTTTTGAGTAAAGATATTTGGACGGAGAGTGTCTTTGTATTAGGAAATTGCCTTGTGCTTATGCAGGCTCATACAGATATTTAGTAACCAATCATGTAACCAAGGAGGCTGTGGCTCAGTGGGTAGTAGGATGACTTTGAATCAAGGGGTAGCAAGTTCGAGTCCCACTGCAGTCAGCATGTCGTTGTGTCCCTGGGCAAGACACTTCATCCCAAACTGCTCCTGTGGGGATTGTCCACAGTACTGAATGTATGTAAGTCGCTTTCGATAAAAGCATCTAACAAATGACATGGAATATAAAAGATTAATAATACAAATGATTTGATTCTGCTTCCAACGATCGAAAAACGGACACAAAATCCAGGCTGAGTAGTTAAACGCCTCAGACTGTCAGATGCAATAAAGTACATATTCACTGGTAAACTGAATGCAAACCACATGTGCAGTACGGCAGGCAGGCTATTATTCTGAGGGCAAATGAACCCTCTCGTGACAAAGGAATAACACTGCATCTTGAGAGAATTACATTAAGTTGGGGTCAGGAGGTTATCGAACATACCTCAAGAGGTGCTGGTTACACTGAAGTGGATGGATGGAGGGAAACAGAGGGGTGGAGGATGGAAAGAGTAAGAGAGGTATAGTTTAAAAATAAATTAAACAAGGAAAAGGAAGGAAGACTAAAACACAGCGCTCCATTGAACCTTTGTCCTCCCGGTTGCCGGCAGTATTTTTCCTCTCTTAGTTCCTTTCTGACAGCTTTAATCAACACAATAAGGCTTGCTGAGATTTCATTATGGGGTCTTGGCCGCAAGGGCCTTTGAGGAAGGGATGGATGGAATTTCTGCAGAGAGGAGGGGTGGTGGGATCCATATGGAGGGAGGACAGAGGAGAGATATCTGATAGAGAGATGAGAAGACAGTCGGAGAGAAAAGATGAATATAAAGAGAGATATTAAAAAAGGAAGGGAGTCGATGGATGGGTACTGACATCCCCACTGAGGGGGAGGGCTGAAATAATGGTGTTATGTGGCCGCTTTATTGGCCCCCGGGCAGCATGGGGGTCCGCAGAGGAGCAGATCAGTCTCACTCTTCCTGGATTACGGGGTCAAGGGGCACCCAGCAGAGCGACGGATCACGTTTGATGTTCTTTAATGGAAACATAGGGGAAAGAAGAACACCATAATCCCCCCCAACCACCTCTCATATACAGTATGTACAGTACTATAGACCCTCACAGAGTACAAGAAAGGGAATCACACACAGCTTACAGGAAACAAAGCAGCTCTAGGTGCATAGAGAAGCAGCACGCTCACGCCAGCTCAAATCAAAATCGGAAAGTTAGCCTTGGGAGTTTTTTACTGCATTGCACGCGCGCACGCACACACACACACACACACACACACACACACACACACACACACACACACACACACACACACACACACACACACACACACACACACACACACACACACCACACACACACACACACACATACATACACACACACACCACACACACACACACACACACACACACACACACACACACACACACACACACCCACACACACACACACACACCACAATCCATAATAGTGATTACCAGTAAAACAAATAAATGAGAAAGCATGAGAGTTACTACATCTGTACTGTATAATTGAATCTGCCCAGTAATAAAGAACAGGGATTCCCAAATGAGCACATTATGTCAAATTGGTAAATCAGTGCTGAAGAAACAAATAATTAGTTGTCAAACATCAGCATAAGCCTTCCATAAAAGGGCAACACAGTCAATAATAGAACATTGATGCATTACAAGTAAGAAAACATGTAAAGCTTAGTCCAAAAATAACTTGCTTTAACGGCCAGTCAAAGCTAGCTTTACACTTAACATAGATTGTTGCGATTGCAGCTCCAAAAGTGGCATCAATTTGAACCAATCAGCTACATTGCATGTGTCTGGCTCTTTAAATGATGGAGAATAATCCTGCATATGCTTCTATTTTATCCCATGTAGCAGTCCACACCAACACCCAACAGGTTTTTATTTACCGTCTCACGACTTGTGCAGCATCGTCTCAATAGGCAGCTTTGTAAATCACACACACACATCTCCTGCTGTTAATATGTTGTGAATGTATCTGTGAAGAGTGATCAAGGCTCTATTGTTGCTTTGAGCTTGCCGGATCCATTGTATGCAGATTTCCCCCCCGCCTGGATGATCTGTAAGCGGTGTTGACAATCAGCTTTGTCTCGGGCACATTGGCTAAATTAGATCTTCGAACAACGTTGAATGTAGTAGGCCAGAGTTAATGACATGTCATAATTGCAAAGACTGAACATTGTCTGGATGGACCAACAAGAGAAGGAAAACTTATTTCCCACACACACTTTATGTGTTTTTGTGTGTATTGTTCATGTCCCCTTCGTCTGAGAAGATGCTAGTGTGTCATATACAATATACACATACAAATCTGTCTGTTTTATATAATAGTGAGTCTGAGTCCCTCACCCTGTTCCAGTCCCGCCTCAAAACCCACCTTTTCAACTCTTTATCTATAAAGCCCCCCCCCTCTTAATCAACTTCCTCCTGACTGCTTTTCTGTTGTGTTTTTCTGTTTTTTTTTGTTGTTTTGTTTTGTTTGTATACCCCCCCTCCCAAATGTAAAGCGTCTTTGGGTCCAGAAAAGCGCTATATAAAATTAATATATTATTATTATTATTAATAATGCTTGGACAGTAACAAGATAAGGTAAGCAGGATACATCAAAAAGCGACCTGTATTGCCTTTCAGTAACAATCTGATTTTAATGAGGGATTACGAGCAGAATTACAATTAGTAAAGCCTTAAAAAGAGCATATAGTGTTTGTTTAAAAGGATCAGATGTTATCTCTTCTATGTAAGCTGCACTGTTCTGCATGCTCCGAAGAAACCCCCCGGGGTCTAGACACTGGTGGTGGTGATAAGTAGGTGGGACCGGTCTGAAGGGAGAAGGTTTAGCTTGGTCCTGTAGGAGACGGGAGGCGAAAGGGGTGGAGGAGGGTTGCGTATTGTCACCTGAAATGACAGCTGACAAGAGGGAAGAGCAGATATAAAGGATTAGCGGGTGCAACGATAGGCTTGTGAGAATGGAGAGAGGAGTGATTGGTTAGCTGGGGAGTGACGCCCCCGATCACTTAATGAGGGAGGAGAGGGTAAAGAAGTGACGTGAAATATGAATGAAGAGCTTGGTCTTCCTGCTTGAACTTGTGCTAAACTTCATTTGTTAGTAGTTTACAGAATAAAATATATACAAAATGTTCAATTTACTCTGAGAAACTGATAATGTTGCAGTTGTGTAGTTTCAGGACTGTATATGTTCATAAACAAGTGTTTATGAGCTTTAATACTAAATATCTTCTTTTTAAGGTCACATTGTTCTGCTGTCTTACATAATACACTTAAGTAAATAGTAACGGAACATAATCAGGTTACTTAAGCGTTTTTAACTAGTAATTGTAACATATTACATTATTAAAGTAACCCTCACAACCCCAGTATATATTGAAAAACAGACAGGTGGCTACATATAAGGAGACCAGAGTGTTGTAGTGACCCAGGAGAAAATCCAAAATTGATCTTCTGTCTCTCTCCAGAATCTAATAAAGTGAGTGTTGTGTGCAGGTGTGTTTGAAATCTGCAGGTACAGCAATGTTTTTAGGGATTTTGCTCGTGGTCTCAAAGGGGAACCACCAGCTGGAGGAGCCTTTTTATAAATGTTGACTCACACAAACGGAGTACGTTTCACCACCAAGGAATTGGAATGTTCTACATGACTCAAGTCCTGAATTCATAATTAGGCAGAGAGGGCAAAAGTACACACATCCTTTACTCAAGTAGAAGTACAGATACTCGTGTTTAAAAATACTCTGGTAAAAGTAGAAGCACTGACTAAACTTCGTTACTCAAGTGAAAGTAAAGAGGCTTTGAAATACACTTAAGTAAAAAGTACCCATAACTAGCAGCTGTTTTAAAGAGTACCTGACCTCCCTTTATATTAATAGAACAATAATGTCATTGTTAGCTAATGAATGTTTCCATGCTGAACAACGGCAACATGACAACGTTTCCATTGGTCCCTCTTCTTTAGAGAAGACCAGGAAATGATGGATACACGGATCGTGTTCAAATCAATAGGCACGCAATGACTCTAAAGAATAATGATCACGCCACCAAACACACATTCAGACTAAAGGAACCAGCTGTTTGGAAAATGAGAGAAGAAGAAAGTACAGGTATTTGTGTTCAACATGTAAGAAGTAGAAAGTACAGGTATTTGTGTTCAACATGTAAGAAGTAGAAAGTACAGGTATTTGTGTTCAACATGTAAGAAGTAGAAAGTACAGGGTATTTGAGTTCAACATGTAAGAAGTAGAAAGTACAGGTATTTGAGTTCAACATGTAAGAAGTAGAAAGTACAGGTATTTGAGTTCAACATGTGAGAAGTAGAAAGTACAGGTATTTGAGTTCAACATGTAAGAAGTAGAAAGTACAGGTATTTGTGTTCAACATGTAAGAAGTAGAAAGTTCAGGTATTTGAGTTCAACATGTAAGAAGTAGAAAGTACAGGTATTTGTGTTCAACATGTAAGAAGTAGAAAGTACAGGTATTTGTGTTCAACATGTGAGAAGTAGAAAGTACAGGTATTTGTGTTCAACATGTAAGAAGTAGAAAGTACAGGTATTGAGTTCAACATGTGAGAAGTAGAAAGTACAGGTATTTGAGTACAACATGTAAGAAGTAGAAAGTACAGGTATTTGTGTTCAACATGTAAGAAGTAGAAAGTACAGGTATTTGTGTTCAACATGTAAGAAGTAGAAAGTACAGGTATTTGAGTTCAACATGTAAGAAGTAGAAAGTACAGGTATTTGTGTTCAACATGTAAGAAGTAGAAAGTACAGGTATTTGTGTTCAACATGTAAGAAGTAGAAAGTACAGGTATTTGAGTACAACATGTAAGAAGTAGAAAGTACAGGTATTTGAGTTCAACATGTAAGAAGTAGAAAGTACAGGTATTTGTGTTCAACATGTAAGAAGTAGAAAGTTCAGGTATTTGAGTTCAACATGTAAGAAGTAGAAAGTACAGGTATTTGTGTTCAACATGTAAGAAGTAGAAAGTACAGGTATTTGTGTTCAACATGTGAGAAGTAGAAAGTACAGGTATTTGTGTTCAACATGTAAGAAGTAGAAAGTACAGGTATTTGAGTTCAACATGTGAGAAGTAGAAAGTACAGGTATTTGAGTACAACATGTAAGAAGTAGAAAGTACAGGTATTTGTGTTCAACATGTAAGAAGTAGAAAGTACAGGTATTTGAGTTCAACATGTAAGAAGTAGAAAGTACAGGTATTTGAGTTCAACATGTAAGAAGTAGAAAGTACAGGTATTTGTGTTCAACATGTAAGAAGTAGAAAGTACAGGTATTTGAGTTCAACAGTGAGAAGTAGAAAGTACAGGTATTTGAGTTCAACATGTAAGAAGTAGAAAGTACAGGTATTTGTGTTCAACATGTAAGGAAGTAGAAAGTACAGGTATTTGTGTGTCAACATGTAAGAAGAGAAAGTACAGGTATTTGAGTTCAACATGTGAGAGTAGAAAGTACAGGTATTTGTGTTCAACATGTAAGAAGTAGAAAGAGAAAAGTACAGGTATTTGAGTTCAACATGTAAGAAGTAGAAAGTACAGGTATTTGAGTTCAAAATGTAAGAAGTAGGAAGTACAGGTATTTGAGTTCAACATGTGAGAAGTAGAAAGTACAGGTATTTGAGTTCAACATGTAAGAAGTAGAAAGTACAGGTATTTGTGTTCAACATGTAAGAAGTAGAAAGTACAGGTATTTGTGTTCAACATGTAAGAAGTAGAAAGTACAGGTATTTGAGTTCAACATGTGAGAAGTAGAAAGTACAGGTATTTGTGTTCAACATGTAAGAAGTAGAAAGTACAGGTATTTGAGTTCAACATGTAAGAAGTAGAAGTACAGGTATTGAGTTCAACATGTAAGAAGTAGAAGTACAGGTATTTGAGTTCAACATGTAAGAAGTAGAAAGTACAGGTATTTGTGTTCAACATGTAAGAAGTAGAAAGTTCAGGTATTTGTGTTCAACATGTGAGAAGTAGAAAGTACAGGTATTTGGGTTCAACATGTAAGAAGTAGAAAGTACAGGTATTTGAGTTCAACATGTAAGAAGTAGAAAGTTCAGGTATTTGTGTTCAACATGTAAGAAGTAGAAAGTACAGGTATTTGAGTTCAACATGTAAAAAGTAGAAAGTACAGGTATTTGAGTTCAACATGTAAGAAGTAGAAAGTTCAGGTATTTGAGTTCAACATGTAAAAAGTAGAAAGTACAGGTATTTGAGTTCAACATGTAAGAAGTAGAAAGTACAGGTATTTGAGTTCAACATGTAAGAAGTAAAAAGTACAGGTATTTGTGTTCAACATGTAAAAAGTAGAAAGTACAGGTATTTGAGTTCAACATGTAAGAAGTAAAAAGTACAGGTATTTGTGTTCAAAATGTAAGAAGTAAAAGTAAAAAGTCATCAGAAAAATAAGTAGTGGAGTAAAGTACTGATACCAGAAAAATGTACTTGAGTACAGTAACAAAGTATTTGTACTCCACTACTTCCCACCTCTGTGATAAAGTATTAGTGATAATGACTCTTGTTTATGTCTTCTCATCTCTACTGTCTTTTCTTTTCAATCATGTCTTCAGTCCGTTTTAACTGCTCTCTTTAGTGACCTGTGAAACCATCACTGCTGACCCCTTTCTCCTCAGCTAACTCGCTCCACTGGCTGCGGTGTAATGTGTGAAAGTGTGTGCGTGCGTTTATCGATTCTCGTGTGTATCTCTTTTTGTTTAAACACAACTGACGTGTGTTGGACAGAGGATGTGTCTGGTTGTTTTTGTACTGGAGTATATTTCTGTCCCTGTTTGTTTGTGACACATTCACCTTTGTTAAGTACTTTGAATATGCCAATGGACTCCACTCTGTCTCTTTACCCTTTTCTCTATGGGCCTCGATGCCCTTCAACACAATTCATTGCAACCAAGCCCTCACTGAAACACTCACATAGACAATTGAACGGCATCATATCATCAAATCAAACGAAGCAAAGTGTTTTCAATTGTATCAGTGAGTATTTTCAGCCTTCATCTCTGTCGATCCTAACATATGTTAATCTTCCAAAATGTAGGTTTTGTTTATTTGCACAATAAAACAAAGTAGCCGAAACATAACAACTAAGAAAGCATGTCGTACAAGTGAGATTGTAAAAAGAACCCTAGAGAAAAAGGAGTCTCACGTCACTGAACACTTAAAATCAAACAAAGTAAACTTACTTAAATCAAAAGCAAACATAAAGTAAGTAGAATAAATACAGGAAAAAACAGAACAAGGGTGTGAAGGGAATGTGAGCATGCACTTACAATGGTACCCTTGTTTTTATTTAGTCTCATGACATCAGACAATGAGAGATATATGCCTTCAGATGGCATTTTAAAATAGCTTATTGTTGCTATAGCCTACACACTTTACAATTGTATCTTGCCTGGGGATAACACATGGGTATTAGTCGGCTGCTTTACCACCAATGTCCCTACAAGCTACACATTGCAACCATTTAAAACCTATTCAATTGTCCGTAGCAACACGAAATATGTATCTTTCTAACCATGGACAGCAGGAACAGTAAGAGAGCCGTCTGTGTGTGTTTGCGTCACAGTTCTCTGCATGTGTTTCTACTCTGAGTGTTTGCAGACACATGACTTCTGCATGTCAACACATCTACATATAAAGTTACCTTAAAGGTGGGGTATGTCATTTATTTCAGAAACACTTTTTGTTATATTCCATGGAATGCTCTTAACATCCCGATAGCAATGAATATATTAAATGCTTTGACAATGAATAAATACATAACAAAATGTCATCAGTGGAAGCCGTGGCGCTGTAGAAAGCACGACCAATCATCTGAGCCGGTCCAGCTAAAGTAACTGGATGGCCTACCTGCCTGTCAGCCTTCCATCTGTGCACAAACTTATCTCGTGCCCTCATTGGTCATGTGTGCGTTCGTGTGTGTTGGAGGCGGGGCTCTGTAGGGAAGTGGCAGATTTTTTCCGGTTGTGTATTTTCAAATTCTAGCCACTCGAGCTGGTTTCTCCAAAATGACCTACCCCACCTTTAAGCTATGTTTGTTTGCGACTGTGGCTGTGAGGAACGTTAAGGGTTTGATCTTTAGTTGATTATACATACATATTTTCCTTGAGCAGGTGGCACCTTGTACGGCACCTTCTTCCTCTGAATGAACAAGTGAATGACGACTTGTAATATGTGAAGTGCTTTGAGCGGTTGTACTGACTGGAAAAGTGCTATATAAATGCAGCCCATTTAACATTCCTCTCAGTTTTAGCACAAGACCTAGGAGATGTTTTTCAGTCTGTAGTTGAGAAAAGCAATTCATTAATGTCAACCCAAAAACAAAAAAGGTAAATTATAGTCAGATATGATCAGTATGAATAGTTTAATTAATCAGAAAGGACAAAGAACACATTTGAACACACTGAAATGCAATTTGAGTACAACTGTTCCATATCTGACCACACTTATAGCTTCTAGAGAATCGACAGAGTCCGATATGAAGCGTTGGAAGGTTAAACTATCGTCTTCTATTTGACAATTAGTGAAGAAAATACAAAAAAGCATTGGAGGCTAATGCAATGTTCTATACAAAAAGGTCTCTATAGTCAAGTATGTGCATTTGAAACTTGTTTGTCAAACTGTCCAATAGAGGCTGAATGCATTGACACACTTCTCTCCTCTAATGAACAGCTTGTTTACCAGAGCATGGCTCCACCGCCCAGTAAATAAAGATCTGATGCTTTCTACGGAGAGGCTGTTATTAGACGGATCAACCAGACACTGTCTCTCTCACTCACTCATTCACTGTTGACTTTGTAGTGGGAAGCGTCATTGAGATGGAGTAAACACAAGTCACTACTGATGTCATCCGAAGGGCAAGGCAAAAAGAGACACGATGCACAACAACGATTGGTGAAGAAGAATTCACACTAGAGGTACACAAACATATGCACACGATAACAAAGTGAGTAATGCATTTGGAGGAAGAGTAAGGTAACTGGGAGGTAGAGGATAGACAAGCACTGCGCTATTGACTTCTCCCTGGGAGATAACAATACAGATACTGAGACAATCAGAGGGGAGAGAAAGACATGTTTGATCACCATTAGAGGCCGTCAGCAGAAATGATAAGGATGGATGCGGCTAAACAGACGGATACAAAGGCCGATAGAAGTAAAAGGATCCATTTGAAAACAGAGATAAGTGCTTGAATAAGGCAAGGTAAGAGAAAGAGAATCTGCACAGTAGGACTTTGTAAATCTGCCGCATGATTGTCTGCATTCATAAAAGTTACAATACCTAAGTGAGGAATTTCCTTCTGTGCTTTATTATCTCGCTGCCTCGCTGCCTCGCAAAATAGTAAAATAAAAAGTCCCATCAGCTCTGGTTTGGATAATAAAAAAATACCCACACTTTTTTGAACCACTTCCTTTCCCTGCACTTTATTCCACTGAGCAGGTGCTAGTGCAAATCACTGTAATCCTTAACAGCAGAATTGCTTTGCTACCGCGTACACCCCTCACCCGCTGCCCCCCCCCCCTCTCCACCCACGTCAGTCGGTTTAGTGTTCAAGTTCAGGGCACGTCACCCAAATATCAAACACTTGCAGACGAGAGGGAAACCTTTGTGTGTCTGTCAGAAATGTCACCAGCGCAAAGCCCCTCTGAGCACAGTCATGAAAAAAGAGCCCCCTGACTCCCGTACGCTGCGCCACTTTGGCCTTTTTTCTATCTTGGCAGCAAGCGCTTTGTCCACAGAAGCAGAGGCCAACAGAGTGCATGTCAATACCTGAAGAATACTTTATGTGTAAGACATATTGATCCGTGGAATCTATGCAAGGCAATAGTGCGTTCACAGCACCTGGCCAGAGAATAAGGCATTCTTTATTGAAGACAAGAACACACTGTATTGGATTACCGTCATATGGTAATAGGAGAAGGCACATTTTTGCACTACTTTTTATTTTGTATTATATTATATACACTGAACAAAAATATAAACGCAACACTTTTGTTTTTGCTCCCATTTTTCATGAGATGAACTCAAAGATCTGTGAATCGAGTGGCCTGTGTTCGTCGTCCTAACATAAGCCTGCCCATACCATAACCCCACCACCACCATGGGCCACTCAATTCACAACATTACCCTACCCCTCACACCAGATACTGACTGGTTTTCGGACCCCCCCAGACCCCCCCAATAAAGCAAAACTGCACGTTTCAGAGTGGCCTTTTATTGTGGCCAGCCTAAGGCACACCTGTGCAATAATCATGCTGTCTAATCAGCATCTTGATATGCCACACCTGTGAGGTGGGATGGATTATCTCGCCAAAGGAGAAGTGCTCACTATCACAGATTTGTTCAGATTTGTGAACAATATTTGAGAGAAATGGTTATTTTGTGTTTATAGAAAATGTTTTAGATCTTTGAGTTCATCTCATGAAAAATGGGAGCAAAAACAAAAGTGTTGCATTTATATTTTTGTTCAGTGTATATATGTTGCATTGTTGGAGGTGCTCAGGTCCGAATCCTTTCATTGCCATTTCTATACTGTAGCTTTGTGCATATGACAATAAAACCTTTGAAATGAACACATTCTTAGAAATATTGTATCATTAATGTCAATTCAACATCATTTCATTTAATGTTTATTGCATAGTGTTAATGGAAAACATGTTCCATTAGAAATTAACTGCAATATTAAGTATGTACCCATCTTTCTTTTACATTCGTTACTATTTATATTGTGGTGAGCCTTTTCAAAATAGACATATTGATGGAACTTTTCATGATATATTTTTAATACTTGATATTTTGCTCCAACCGGAGGAGGATATGTCAGTAAAACCATGTCTTTTATGCACATTATGGGAAGGGGGAAAAGATACGGGGTGTTTTATCACAAGCAAGATTGCATATAAAGAGGGAAGGGAAAAGGGAATACATTGATTTTTACCTTTGCAGGCCATTAACATGCAGAAAAACCGAAATGACCCACAACAGCAGGGGTGTCAAACTCAAGGCCCGGGGGCCAAATCCGGCCAGCGACTTCATTTTATGTGGCCCACAAGAGCTCTGAAAGAATATAATGTTTATTATACGGTTACATGGCGATTTACAGAAGCACGTTGCCCATAAACTACATGTCCCACAATGCATCTCAAATTAGATTTTTTTTTCTCAGAATTTGACTTTTTTTCTTCAACATATGTCTTCTTTCTTAGAATTTCCCATTTTCTCAGAATTTGACTTTTTTTTGTCACTTTTTTTTCTCAAAATGTCACTTCTTTTTTTTGAACTTTTTTTTCCAGTATTTGGCTTTTTTTTTTAATAATTTTGTGACATTCTCACTGAAGAGACTTGCAATTACTTGCCCTAGACTTCTGCTTTCAGACGTAGTTAATTGTGAAGTTATTACCCTATCAGATAATAATCCAATACAGAAGCAATTATTTTATATATATTACATATTTGTATACATTTATTTTTATATAGTCTTAAAGTTACAACCGGCCCTTTGAACCATAATTCCTATGTGGCCCGTGATGAAATTGAGTTTGACACCCCGGCACTACAGGGAAGGGAAAACCCCAAAAAGCCTAATAGGGCCTATTTAAAAAAATATATTCTTTCAGATTGGGCATAATTCAGAAAGCACCATAGACACCATGCCAAATACATTCTTAGAACCAACTGTTACAAATCCTGAAAATCTTCCATATTCAAACACCTACCCATTACCAACAGCTTTTTTGACACAAACATATATAGGCAGCACGAACAAAACACGACATCAATGCACATATATTTGTGTAGTCACCCAAAAATACCTGAAATCCCATTAGAGGAATTCACAGCTTATCAAAAACAACACGACACATGTTTTCACGGCCCGCCTTCACAGCCGTAAAACATGATCTTTGTTAGGAAAAAGCAGAGAAAGAGGCGATATTGGCAATACATAAAAATCTCACACTGTGCTGCCATCCCAGCCATGTAGCAGTGCAGAAGCATTAGCATAGCACACAATGGCCTCTGTCAGTGTCGGGAGGGTATACACACACACACACACACACACACACACACAAACGCAGGCCCGTAATGTATTCACAGGAAGCCAAGCTTTTCCCTTTCAGTGCCACTCAGCCGTCATGTTTGCCCACACAGATGCAATCGGCGGCAACACGCCTATGTGGTCATTGCTATTCAAAAACCATAATGTCTTCCATATATCCCGCTCACTGGCTCATTCTAATGGGAACAAATTACCTGCTGAAGTTTCTATGGGCCGGCTGCCGGGCCTCGTGTGCCGTGTTGACTTATCGATGAATTTCCTATTGAATATTTAATGCGTTTGCGAGTGTCTTATTTGCTTTAACAGTGTAATTGTCACTTACCAACGACTACATTAACTTGCCGATTCGCAATTTTCATTTCACAGACGGCTGTTTGCCATCTGGTGACTGATTCTGTTGATTTGGCAAGGATAAATATTGATAAACTGTGTGTGTGTGTGTGTGTGTGTGTGTGTGTGTGTGTGTGTGTGTGTGTGTGTGTGTGTGTATCACAGCCTGGGTGAGTGACTAGAAAAACCTGCATATTGTGAGGAGGATGGATTTTGTTTGTGTGCATATGTTTGTGAGAGCTGTTATTATACTGCATTTTGCCGGCGGAGTTATTTAACAGATGTAGAGCCCATGCTTCATTAAGTACTGTATACAATACATGTAAAGAGTGCAGCTGTGTGTGTGCTACTGTATTTTTAACAACACTCAGTATTCAGTCAGTGTTGGAATATATATGCTCATGCTTCATAATCTGCCTTTTGTCAGTCAGTCTATTTCCCCGTCATGCAACATTTGGCTCATCCCACACATCCCACACACATGGATCAGAAGACACTGTTATATATATTATTACAAATATAAGGAGATTTCAAAGAGGGGAAACACAATCATTTTGTGCTTTTAAATCCTAGCTTATCTATTTGTGCTAGGGATGTCAACAATAACTTGTTAACCAGTAACAGACAATAAGCACATTTGACTTTTCATTAAAAAGCTTTTGAAGAAATTCATTAAAGCTGAAAAAATGAGAAAAATAAAGAGCTTTTTGAACATTAAAGCATGGAAACATGTCACAGTAGAGACACTAAACACAATTATGAACCTGAAAATTAGCACAAAAGGGCCCCTTCAATGTGAGCCTGAGCTGTTGTTGTTGCTTAATCTGGTAGAATCAATAACAATTGGATTCAAATCAAATCATACCTTCAAGAAGTTGTATCACCCAAACATATCTCATTCTGTGATGGTATTCCGTCACTTCAGGATTCAGAGAACTAATTTAATTTGTCTTCCCCAAAGTTGATATCTTGTGTTTTTCAAAAGATCAAGTTAAAGGTCAGCAGCTTCAATTACATTTTTGGATTTCATGTATCTATTTCACTGTCGGAGTGTGACGCCACAGCAACACATGGGGGAGAGAGCAGAGCATATCAAACCTGAATTCATCCTCAGTGTGTGTGTGTGTGTGTGTGTGTGTGTGTGTGTGTGAGATCCGTCATCCCCAGAATAGACGTGTGCTGGAGGACAGCAGGGCATCCCAGCCGAGATCTGACGCTCTTTTTGTGCCAGTGTGGTGTGTGTTTCGGGGGGAAAAAACAGCACAGCCACAGCACATATAAACACACACGCGTACACACACACACGGTCCGAGGGCACTGCTGTAATTGGATGTCTGATTTCTGTCAGATAGGGTGTGTAAGAGAGAGAAAGCCAGAGAAAAGAAAGACAATTCTCCTAGAGGGGGATGGAGGGGAGACGGAGAAGTGGTCATGTTCTCTCTTTGTGATCTCCCGGCTTAACGTTGACCTGACATCCCATCATCCCTTGCTTATCTCCCTCCCTCCTTGCCTTATTTCTTCTATCCATCCTTTTCCCATTTCTCCCTTCCCACCTTCTCATCCTCCATGTTTCCTATCTCTTCACATCTACCATTCCTCCCTCCCTCCCTCCCTCCTCTCCTCCCATCCGTCCCACACGACTCCCCAGTCAGACCGCCGCTGGGATTAATCTGATTGATTGGAAGTATTGGCGATGCGTGACAGGTGGCAGAAGGTCAGGCGTCTCAATGGCGACATTAACTGGCTTATCTGCTGCCTGAGGACTCACAGCAGTGTCCGCTTGCACTTGTCTACCCACCAGTACTGATAATAAACCCTCTATTTGAAAGGCTGGAATTTTCTTGTGTGTGTTCAGAGGCGTCTCTGTGTAGTTTGTCTTGTACATTTTATACATTTAAAATAGATCTGCACTGTTAAGTGTCATCGTGATGCATGCAACACATCAGCAAAGCTTGCAATATTGCATTTGTTGGTAAAAATAGAAGCACTTTAAACCAAAATCATCATTCTTCTTTTGGTGCCTTTTAGGTTAGGTTTGATAAAAAATACATGTTCGGAGTAATGTGTGAAAAGCTTCAGAAAGGCAGTTCTTTAAAATCTAAAGAAAATAAATAAATAAATGAAATAAAGCTGGGTCAAAGCAGAGGTCAAACGGGTGTTGTCCAAGCAAAAGAGGAAGCAAGGGGTTTTGCAATGGTAATTTGAAGGGGGTTGGGGATGCTATCCCACCCTTTAATTGGCCCTTAAAAGAAATGTGGATATTCATAAAAATGCTAAATATCAATCCCAATACATTTACGAGCAGGACACACACACACACACACACACACACACACACACACACACACACACACACACACACACACCACACACACACACACACACACACACACACACACACACACACACACACACACACACACACACTAAGGATTCACCTGTCTCCCCGAAGACCTGAGCTGGTGCTGACTTCAGCTAGACTGCTTGACTCCTGCGGTAAAGACAGACCCATTATCTCCCACACACACACACACACACACACACACACACACACACACACACGCACACACACACACACACACACACACACCATGTATACATCACTTCAGGGGACATTAGATTGACTTACATGCATTTCCTGGAGACTTATCCTAACCTTAACCATAACCAACACATGCCTAACCCTAACCAAGTCTTCACCCTAAAATTAATGATTCCCCTTATGTGGACCTCCAATTTGTCCCCATAAGGGAGGCGAGTCCCCACACGTGACTGTGTAAACAGATTTAGGTCCCCACAAGTATAGTAATGCTAGGCCACACACACATGCACACACACACACACACACACACACACACACACACACACACACACACACACACACACACACACACACACACACACACACACACACACACACACGTGGGATAGTAGGCGAAGTGAGACGTTAAAGGCCAAGATCCCCCTGTCTCTCTCGGTCTGTCTTGCTCACTCACTCTCTGTCTCCCCTGTGTGTGTTTAGTCTTTCTCTTCTTTCACTCTCTCTACTCCAACCCCCCCCCCCTCCCTCCTCCCTCCCTCACTATGTCCTTGCACCTCCCTCTGTACTGCACACAAATGCAGGAGTAAGGAAAGGTGTGTGTCTGTAAGAGGTCCAATCGGTCCCCCCTGTGCATTTGGATGTCTGTGTACTCGAGGCACAGCCTGTCCTCCATGTCTCAAATAAAGATGGAGAAACTCTTCAGGTCTATATTTCCACTGAATCTTACCCAAGAGAGGTGGTTTATATCGACACAAACATACAGATCATCCAACCCAGTCTCACAAAAAAACGTGTAATAACTACGTTGGTCCACAACGTAGGACGTAGTATATCTACAAAAACGCCTCTGAAATTGTAAGATGCCTACGTTTTTTTTCACCATTCATTCCAATGGCTGGCTTCTATGTCACGTGATCTTCACATTTCTCCCTGCAGAAAAAAAAACATGGCCGACCTTCGTTTTATTCTCGGTGTAAAATGCCTATTTTAAAGTTAGTTTGGCCATTAAAATGCGTTTTGATGTCATTTCATGCGAGAAATATGAGTTGTTATTTAAGATTATGTGTGCAGTGGGTGTACATGATCTTTAGTTGGCTAGTTATTACGAAGATTACTTCAGGAAATTGTATCCATTCAACGTTTTCATTGTTACCAAGATGGTTGCTAGGGACGCTGCTATCGATATTATTTCTGTTATGTTGTGTAAAATGGTGTTATCTTTATTGCTACCCCCTTCCCCGTCAATGTATAGTGTTGGTCCACAGTGCAAACGTATTAGTTATTAGCTAGACTTTTATTTAGCATCTCAAAAAACATCGGACCGGCGGAGACAGGCAGTCCGGCTCACTAAAATGTCCGTGCAGAACAATACCCTGGCCTAACCCATAGATCCGTGGGTGAATAATGTCAATCACCACAATAGATACGTTATTTTCCGTTACCAACACCGTTATTAGTGTTGGTCCACTGCTTTTCTCTTTGAAAGTCATCACATAACGGCATTGTAATACACGGTTCGGCTGCATTAAATGTTACATATCTGCTGTAGTTCTCTATTTATAGAGCCTTGATGAGACAAACATGATGAACTGGAAACGTGACATGGATCATAAATATATCAGTAATTAAACAACATCTTACATTTATTTTCACACAATACATCTCCTTGCAGTATCAACACTAATTCGGCTGACTTTTATATTTGATCCAATTGGTAGATAGGCTGTATTTACACCGGGGAAGGGGGTAGCAATAAAGATAACACCATTTTACACAACATAACAGAAATAATATCGATAGCAGCGTCCCTAGCAACCATCTTGGTAACAATGAAAACGTTGAATGGATACAATTTCCTGAAGTAATCTTCGTAATAACTAGCAAACTAAAGATCATGTACACCCACTGCACACATAATCTTAAATAACAACTCATATTTCTCGCATGAAATGACATCAAAACGCATTTTAATGACCAAACTAACCTTAAAATAGGCATTTTACACCGAGAATAAAACGAAGGTCGGCCATGTTTTTTTTCTGCAGGGAGAAATGTGAAGATCACGTGACATAGAAGCCAGCCATTGGAATAAATGGTGAAAAAAACGTAGGCATCTTACAATTTCAGAGGCGTTTTTGTAGATATACTACGTCCTACGTTGTGGACCAACGTAGTTATTACACGTTTTTTTGTGAGACTGGGTTGGATCATCAGCCTAAATGAAAACAGCAGAATGGAATAATTGTGGGATGTTGTCACTGTTACATGACATGGGCTGTTTATGATTGAATCAATAATGCATACAGACAAACAGGAAGCTATATATACAATGGCCGCCACTGTCATTACTTTCTAAATGCAAATGCAGTGAGATGGATGATACGGGTTGGTAGCTATGGTTACCACTGTAATGTTAATGTAATGAACGATGGGGATGTCATGAACTACACATTTCCTCCCATGTTTTCTCGTATAGTGACACTTATAACTTCCTGTCTTCTTTGTTCGGAGAGAAAACAATTGTTATGTTTCTTTACTGCTCTTAGCATGTATACAATCCCAAACATGACTTGATACAGAAAGATTGCAAAAGTGTTGGACCCGAAACAACATTCTTATTATTGGTTTGCAACACTTTTAAGTCAATACAGGATTTGTACAAAATTAAAACGGTCAGCTTGATCAAAACAGCATAGTATAACTAATGTGATGTGTTTTTAGTAACTGTAACACAAATATATGAATGTATAAAACATACTTCACAACGTTTATGGTTTGACTTATTGTCTTGGATTTTTGACTTTATATGGTTTTGTTAACTTATCCAAATTACTGATTATTATTTAAAAGAAATTGTGATGTATACATATTTTAACATATTGTTTTTTGATTGAATGTACCAATAATCAACAACATGGTTCCAATATAGATGTTGCATTATAAACAGGGGTGCACATCACTTTTTTGCCCTGGTTCTCAAAGGAGCACCTGGAGATGTTGCTTGGTGCTCATCCTTAAAATGAAATAAACCATAACTTTTGAGGGGGTCTTGACTTTATTTGCCAGACACACGCGCTGAACACACAGAGGTGAACACTGAACGCACATGCAGAGGTGAACACAGAACACACGTGCAGAGGTGAACACTGAACGCAGAGGTGAACACTGAACACACATGCAGAGGTGAACACAGAACACACATGCAGAGGTGAACACTGAACACACATGCAGAGGTGAACACAGAACACACATGCAGAGGTGAACACAGAACACACATGCAGAGGTGAACACAAGACAACATTAGCACGACCAGTAATCCTACAAGCTGTCATCACTACCCTCCTGACTGTTCTCCTCACTGTCTTCCTCTCTGTCAGACATGGTAGCTGATGATGTAGGCCTACTTCTTCCTCTCTAGTTGAGTCTGCGATTAGCTGCTTGTTTTGGGTCGAAAGTCTCTGTTGTCATCTTAGACAAGTGGATGTAATCAAATAAGTATGTGAACATAACCAATAACCTACCATAGCCAATAACAAATGAATGTAACTTATTTTATTTATGTTGTTCATTCATATCTTATTTTACCTTAACATTTATGCATTTTTTTTTTTAAATCTCTCCAGATTTAAAGGATATTTTTGGTTACTGTCCTATAGTATACATTGGAATGATTTCACACCTGTTTATCCCAATAAATATAAATGAGTGCCTTGGAAATATGTGTTTACATAAATTGTGACCAAACTGAGATAACTAATGGCACATTTCCACTGCAGCGGGGTAGCCCCGTTTAAGCGTCCCTATCCTTAAAACCGCCCTGATTATATGGCAAATATTTTTTTATTTTACATATTGCCCAGCCCTCATCGCTTTGTAATGCCAGATAGGTGGATGTGTCAATTTGAAAACTTTAAACTGGATGGAGGCATCTATGTTTGCAAAGGATATTGACGATATAACTATATATTGTTCCGTGCGTTACAATACTGTCTTTGCCCAAGTTGAATAAAAGTATAATTGCTCCACTGCGTTATTATTGATGAATCCAGGACAGGAGGATTTCTACAATATCTGGAATCATAATAATAACTGAACACTGAAGAATAACTGTATCATTACATTGTGCTGTTATACACTGAGATTACAGTCTGAATTAGCTATTTAGATAGAAACCACAAATGATTGTATTTCGCCTGAGCACCACTCGAAACACTTTATTACGTGCACAGCAGATCATTGCAAATATCCACTCTCCGATGCAAACTGCCGCCTCAATTTATACTCTGATTACCCACAGTGCTCTGGGGGCATCGCTAATAATTTGATCTCAGTGTGTATTCACACCACGGAACAAACCAAGAGTACAATGCATTTCCGTAAACTAAAACAACTGAGCTCCTCTCGCCCTTATCAGCGTTTCATCTTCAGCTAATTATAATTTCTGTAGTCCGTTATGGGCTCAGAGAAGCCTTTCCACCTCAGGCTTGGTGCTGGTCGTTTTTTGTTTTGGTTCGATCCGTCTTACATTTCCAAGCCCATTTGAGGCTGTAAGGCTCGTGTCCTTTTAAGGCACATTTTAATGGGGGGATGTAAATTTCCTAGGACAGCGGTTCTGTGGGTTCATTAGCAGGCCCGAGGAGATGTTTCACTCCGCCGAGGAAAACTGCAGAACAATATATTTACCGCACCACTTCTTCCAAAAATCGAGCAGAGGAGGGTAAAATAAGCCAGCGTGTGCCCGTAGTTACTGGAGTGCACAGTAACACAGGCAAACACTCATCGGTACACACACACACACACACACACACACACACACACACACACACACACACACACACACACACACACACACACACACACACACACACACACACACACACATCTGTGACTTAAAAGGGCCCGAGCTGCAGCGCCCCAAGCCATGAACAACGCATAGAGAAGCAGAGCACAACTTTTAATTTTAAAGCACTGCTAATGAGATTTGGAGAGAAATAAAGTGTCCAAGGCAGTGTGTGTGTGGGTGTGTGTGTGTGTGTGTGTGTGTGTGTGTGTGTGTGTGTGTGTGTACATGTGTTTGCTTTATGTTGCTGTGAAAATGCTCTAACAGTAACAGTTCACTGGCAGTTGTTTCTATGGGGATAAATGCACTGGGTGTTTTTTTAATCAAATAAATACTTACTAAGCTGAAGGAAGACATCAATTTCCTCCCGTGTGGAACCTCATATCATGTCCAAGCAAATTGGATGCTGTGCTAATGTAATCACAGATGTGTGTGTGTGTGTGTGTGTGTATGTGTGTGTGTGTGTGTGTGTGTGTGTGTGTGTGTGTGTGTGTGTGTGTGTGTGTGTGTGTGTGTGATTGTGTGTTGCTGAACAGACAGGTGACACAGCTATATTTAAATGGGAGAATCATGAAAGCCAGAGACTTTGATTTCACCACCTTTCTTTCATTTTGCTCACATCTAACACACAAGTATTCACCTAGCACATTAACACACACATGCACACACACTCCATTGCCAGTGGCGTAAAGCCAGCCAGCTTTAAAGTTACTCTCATTACTCATGCTGGAAACCCCATTAATGTACGTGTGTGTGCAGGTCGCACTGCCAATATTTCGACATCACATGAGTCGGGCTCTCCTGCAGCGTCGAATTAGAGGTTTTGTACAGAGGTTTAAAAGGAAAGGAGAAGTGAAGAGAACCAGATATGTGATTACCGTGAAGCAGAAGCCTAATGCAGCTGATAACAATCTTTACAGTTGTTTGTAGGTGCTGTTTTGTCTAGGATTAGGGTACAGGTCACCCAGTCGTTGCATGAAAGAGAACATAATATACTAATTTCACTTTTCATGTAGTGTCTCTCCTCTGACATGTCTCCATGCTTTAATGTTCAAAAAGCTCTTTATTTTTCTCATACTGCCTGCGCTGCACCTCTTTTCACCCTCTGTCTGAAACCAGAGCCCAGTCTGCTCTGATTGGTTAGCTGGCCGTCTCTGTTGTGATTGGTCAACCGCTTAGAGAAGTCCCGCCCCCTTGGCCTTTCACGTACAATGTGGGAAAACCCCAAAAAAGCATACAAGTGTCCCTTTAACACTTTCAACTGAGATACAGTGCGCTAGCCAATAGAAGCTTAGTTACCATAACACACAACAGGAAATAGAAAACCCCAAAAAGCAGAATAGGGCGTGTTTAAGTTCATGCCACTCATTATAAATATAAGTTTCCTCCTTTTTAATTGAACACTCCTTCAATAAATGAATGAAATTCAGTCCCCTCTTGTGCTCCCTGAACATTTTGAGGAGTGAGTGTCAGGAACAGGAAACCATACAGTGAGAAGTCATTTGTTTCCTCTCCGCTCTGCTCTGTGTTGGTTATTAAAAGTAACGTTGCAGAGAGGCGAGTATGGGAGGGAAGCAGGTTGTTCATTAAACATCGAGACTTATCATTTAAAAAGATTTTGTTCACCTGCATGCAAACAAAGCCTTCTCCAACGTAACTATAAACAGATTACAAACTCAAGGTCTTTCAACACTATAATGTTTTCCTGTGTGTTCAGATATTAATATAATATATATGTTTAATTTGGAGATGCATTGATGCACTTCTCATTGAATCACATCTTCCATTCTACGTCTATTTTGAACAGCTGGGAACAGACAGTTGCAAACTCTAGTGTGTATTTGAACTCATTTGTGGACACCAACACACATGCAGAAAATACACAATGTATGCTCACAACAAGTGAATCCTGGCTACACTTAGAGATGTTATCAAACTCTGCACACTGCACGCTTTGTTTCCACACATTAACAGATGGAAGGAATAATTTTGAAGCTTCAGTAATCACGTTATTAGAGATGAACTGAGAGCTTTGCGTGGTGCTGATCATGCAAAGCTCATAATTCAATCAGCCCGATGAGGATTGGGCACCAATTACTGAGTTATATAATATATATAATAAACTGTCTATCACTGTGATCAAATACAGCAGACATTTTGTTTGTTTCTGAAGTGAATAAATAAATAACTGCTCTCACATGTGATTTATTCTAAACAAATAATTATCCAGATTTGAGGCAGATTATGAGCCTGCATATTGGCCCAGTCTGCTCTGATTGGTTAGCTGGCCTGCTCTGTTGTGATTGGTCAATGGCTTAGCCTGTCACGTTGGAGCTTTAGCCAATAGAAAAGCTAGTGTTACAAATTCTGTCACTATTTTATGGAAGTAAAAAAAGGAGACCAATGGAGGCGTTTCAGGCGTCTGGAGGGAAACTTTGGGAATTTAAACTTTGTAGACCATTTACATGCACATAAACGTATAGAACACATTACAGGAAAGAAACTCCAAAAAGCATAATCGACCCTCTTTAACCTGTTAAACCCCAAGGTCCCCGCCGGCGGCTGTCAATCTGATCAAAAGACGTGTTCAATGGCATTAAAACGAGAAAAAACGCGGCTGAATCGGTTAATCCATAGGTTTTTAACGTCTCTGTATAAAAAAATTATTTCATTTATAATCCATAATTCCATTTTTATGTAAAAATCGCAGAGCAAAAGTTAGCTGCTAATGGTAGCCACCAGAGTGGCTGCTGCTTCCGGTCTTGGCAATGCGGCAGTCTAACACATACACATTACCAAATAAGGACTAGGTGGGAGTTCCCCTCGATTCCATTGGCTCTGACGGTCAGAAAGAGATGTCACATGTCAAAATCCAGCAAGGGCGGCCAGAGATATGGAAAATCCAGCCTGTCCTCCTACAAAAAACGACCATATAGGTCGATTGTTCAGCAGCTAAATACGACCCAGAGTCACGTTTTAAAGTGTAGCACCTCTAGTGGTCGTGTAAGAAACAACATGCTCCTGTCGATTGCAAACGCTCCGGAGGGTCGTTTATTCACAAATTACCCTCTGGAAAATCCTAAATTGTGGAATAGTTTGGCCATTAAAATAGTTTTTTATTAGATTTCTAGCGAGAAGTGTATATTGTACTTTTATAATCTACGTCCAGTGGATGTGTAGGATCTACAGTTTGATAGATATACGAAGATAATTTGAGGTCTCGCCAGGAGAACGTGTACTGTATATGGGGCAGCTTCCATGTAAAGTTAGCATGGGTGAAAACAGTATTTCCGGTCTCGAAGTTTTCATAATAAAACCGGAAGTATTCCCCACACTGTCAAATGATCTCCATTACTCATCCACTTAAAAACATCAGTTTATCCTTGTTAATTACACAATATTGATTGGTTTAAATTGTGTACAATGCTTTTGTGTTTTTAACCTTCGATTCGGAGAAACAAATAGTTTTTTCGGAGTTTAGACACTACAGAGTTTCCGAAGACACTACCCAGAATCCCCAGCTATCGTTTGGGACTACAACATCCGCCTTGCTTTACAAACCCCGTGATTAGCCCTCAAGCTCTGTGATTGGATGTTGGAGTGGCAGTGCGACAAGGTTACACCGAATGTCAAACAGCTCTTTGAAATGGAATGGAACCACGCCAGACTATCCAAAACTGGACTTGGACGGGTCCAGCCCAGCCCTCCCCCACAGAATTACACATGCTGGCTATTGTGTGTTTCGCAATATGTTCTATGGCACGTCTCTACTGGGAATTGTAGTTTTATAAGACGTTTTCGTATTTCCCACAATTAGAAGTTGCCAGTATTAAACTGTATACATCCCTGGAGGTTTAGGGGATACGAAACACATTGGTGTTATCAAATTTAAAACATATAATTAATACATGGGTGAAAATTGCTTGTGCCCATAATGGGCAGCATTAATATACCCACATGACAGCTAAGGTCAGAAGAGCTTTATTTAACAGCTGGTCTTATGTCTGTGACCCCTCCTGTTGTTAATTGATAAGCCTGAAACATGCACTTGTCAAGGTTCAGATGCACATTTAGCAAATATGGCAGTAGCCATCGATCATCTTAAGATAAGATACTTTATTGATCCCAAGTTGGGAAATGTTTTTTGTTACAGCAGCATGTACTACTTTGTTCTACTCCACTACAATTCAGAGGTCAACCTGGTATTTTTACTCTACTACATTTATTTTTGTTACTTTGCAGATTCTGATTAATGATGTGAAATATAAACAACCCTTAAATCAGACTTTCGTTACACCTGAGTAAAATTCAGCCTTATCAGTTTGTCTGTTTTGCACATCCTCCTGTTAATATCTTTGGACCTCCTGCACTAAACTGTTTTATTGTAGAGATCACTACAGTATCTTCTTGATATTTTCTATTCTATATTTCTATCATTGACCCCTATTTTGTATGTAGGCTACTCTTAATATTTAAATGTTTTCATCAAAATTAAACTTATTCAACAACTAAATTCAATAACGTGCTTTAACCACTAGGAGGTACGGTTTAGACCAGTGGTCTAGTTAATAAAACATAATAATATCAAACATAATATGACTATTCACTTTATTGTGAAATTAAAACAGAACGGTAAAGGAAAATACAGTTTCAGTCTCTCAATGTGAAGCTTATGCATTGTACCATAAACTTGTATAGACCTGTAACAGTCAACTGCATGAGTAGTTGGAAAGGTAGTTCAGAAAATCAGTAATATCTTTAAAAACTACAAAAAAATCCCTTTCTATCAGCTGTGCACCGTTATGGTGTAAATACAGACTCTCTACTTATTGGATCAAATATAAAAGTCAGCCGAATTAGTGTTGATACTGCAAGGAGACGTATTGTGTGAAAAGAAATGGAAGATGTTGTTTAATTGTTGATATTTTATGGTCCACGTCACGTATTCAGTTTTGGCGGCATCTCTTCCAGTTTGTCAAAAGGTCTTCTGATCAGGGCTCTATAAATACATATCTACGGCAGATATGTAATATTTAATGCAGCCGATCCGTGTATTACAATGCCGTTATGTGATGACTTTCAAAGAGAAAAGCAAGAACACTCGGAATAAAGTATTATTATTATTTTTAAAATGTTTTCCGATTTCATATCACATAAACACCATATCCCGACGTGCATTGCGGCGTGATTTTAGCCTATCAAAACCTCTGAAAAAAGAAATGTGTCTCTCAGAATCGAAAGAGAAAACCCTATGGGAAAAACACAAAAGCATTGTACACAATTTAAACCAATTAATGTCGTATAATTAACTAGGATAAACTGATGTTTTTTAGTGGATGAGTACTGCAGATATCACTGTTAAATCATTTGATCATTGGTTTTATTATGAAAACGTCGAGACCGGAAATACAGTTTTCAACCCGTAACTTTACATGGAAGCTTGCCGCATTCGTTCTCCTGACGAAACCTCAAATCATCTTCGTAATATCTATCAAACTATAGATCCTACATAACGACTGGACGTGGATTCTAAAAGTACAATATATACTTCTCGCTAGAAATCTAATCATAAAGCGTTTTAATGGCCAAACTATCCTACAATTTAGGATTTTACAGAGAGGGTTATTTGTGAATAAACGACCATCTGTAACGTTTGCATTCAACGGGAGCACTAGAGGCCGACAACTTTAAAACGTAATTATAGGTCGTATTAAGCGCTTGAACAAACGACATATTTGGTCGTAATAAGGGCTTAAACAATCGACCCATTTGGTCGTATGAGTTGGAGGACTTGTTGGGAAAATCCACCCAAATGGCCCCAGAAGAGGTTTTTTTTGCTAAATCTGTCTAAAAAGGTCAAATATCACTTGTTTTGCATCAATCTTGATACAGGGTGTACTTTGGATTCCTAAAGCTTTTAGTCTACTAACCCATCATCCAAGGTTAGTTTTCATTATAAGTACAACATATTTTTTGGACGGACACTATAATTTACAGTTTTTTGCCATGTTCAATCTGAATTTTCTTTAAAATTAAAAACATCTATATTGATTCTGACTCTTCTACATCCAACTCACAGGTTTATCATTACTTTGAGAAAAAAGATTATTAATTTAACCCTTTTAGAATGGAAGATATGGTCATTTGTTCTGAGAATGTCATTTTCGAGCCTGAAACCTGAAAAACAGGCTCAGGCTTTTCACATTGATTTCCTTAAATGAAGCAACGCCATCTGCAAAAGTTGACATGTCGTCTGCCAAATCACGTGTTTACTGTTGTGTTTATTCACATGATTGAATGTATCTGATGTCATTAGCCACTCTTAGTATGTAACTAGCAGCAGGATTAATAATAATAATAATAATTTCAATTTATATAGCGCCTTTCACGAAACCCAAGGACGCTTTACAATGGGATTGTCATTCTTTTGGCCTTCTGAACGTTTTCACCCCACGCCAGGCTATGGAAATGCAGGTTTTTAATAAATATCTTCACTGAGATCTTTCCCAGGGTTTGTAGTCTACAGAAAAAACGTATTTTTACTTCTGCATTTTCCTCCCACTCTGAGCGTTCCACTCAGACCGAACAGGCACAAAAGCACTGTCCTCAAAATGATCTTTGTAGACCTCTGTCTGTCTCACTGTCTCTGTCTGTCCCTCGTTCTCGTTCCCTTTCCAGTTGGCGGTCTGAATCCTCTCTGCTGTGTTGTGAGAGGGTTTTGATGTCGCTGTCTTCCAAAGCCTCCTTTTTATTTAACAACTTCTGCTTTTCAACTAGACGTTCAGTGAGCGATTTAAAAAAAAAGAAAAAAGGAAAGTTTCTCCTGACCTAACCTCACCGCTTTCCTTTCAAACAATTCGCAGTAACAACTGACGTTGCTTTAACGAGCTGCTTTCCTGGCACCGTCGGATACGAGACGTGTTTTTTGGGTTTTAAAGTGAATTTGGCTGCGACACTGACAGTCAAGTGTACGTGTGTGTGAGTGTACACAAGCACACACACGTACAGATATAATTCAATGTGGTTTCCATCTAGGACGTCAGTTCTCCATGGGGGAAGTTATTGATGATGTGAGAAAAGCAATAAAACAAAGGATGATTTAATCACTTTTCATACCGCTCCAAGGACAATAGTGGAGAGAATGCAAACATCAGCGCTTTTGCATATTTGTTTGTACAAACCACATGCCATATTTTGCTATCTGTGCATTTCAAGTTGGTGATAAGTCTTGAGAAAGTGTTTTAAAATTCTAAATATGCAGTGTGAAGGGTACAGATTGTGTCACCGTAGTGATTAGCCTTCAGAGGCTTTTAATTTGAGGCTTATGAATGTTTGTTTTATCAGTCAGGCACGCTGGTGTGCATGCGTCAATACGGGAATGTGTGTGTGTGTGTGTGTGTGTGTGTGTGTGTGTGTGTGTGTGTGTGTGTGTGTGTGTGTGTGTGTGTGATTAAGGGGGGTGATAGTGGAAGCGACAGACTACAGATGTTCAATAAATGGGCTGGAACTGGCTGGGAGGAGAGGGGACGTCATTCAATCTCACACACACACACACACACACACACACACACACACACACACACACACACACACACATGCAGGTAGACACATTTAACACACAAGACACAGATACACTCAATCGGTGTTATCGTGCACAAGGATGAAGCAAATGTGACGTGAACATGACGTAATACACTGAAAAGACTGAAACGTTGACTTTAACTACATGTATATGGTCAACAGATTTCACATTAGGTTAGTTGAAAGCAATAATATTAATTTTAATAGGTTAAACTACAATTATTGCTTACATCTAACCTAATACAGTTATGTATAATGTGTTAACATAATATATTTAAATAAAGTTCAGTCAAAGCACTTGATGTAACAACAAGCTAATTAGCATAACAAAGCTAACGGTAGCCTGGATTAGGGCAAAGCAGTATTGGTTTGGGATTGGTTTCTGAGTGCGATTGTCCCCATGTTTCAGGAACATGCACGGTGTGTTTGTGGTGAGTGCGGACAGAGAAAAACAACAAGGTCATCAAATATCCCCCCTTCATTATCACGTTGTGAGCGAAGCAGCTGATATGCTGTGGCAGCTATTCTCGTCCACAATAGGAAATGAAGGGGTGTGAAGTGGCTACAGAGGATATTTCCTGACACTCGCTGTGCGCTGTGTCGTGATTTTGAATCACAATGTCCTCCCATTCATCTCTCGCCCTCGGCGTTTGCTTGTTTTGCTGCTTCGATCAATACCGCCATCATTTCCTTTTTGTATTTTCTTTCTACATCGTTTATCTCCGCCTCTTTCCTCTTCATTCCTTTACTCCAACTTTTTCACCTACCTTTCTCTACATCCTAATGTTTATTTTACTATCCGCTCCAGCTTGCTTTTCTCTACTTCCATCATACCTCGTCTCATTACACCCACTCTTTGACTCATAACTGTTGCATGAAAGTTTAATAAAGCAGTCTGTAATCTTCATATATTTTACATAACGTGTTGTATTGCTTGTTGCTGTTGGGATTTCCCCATCATCCCTCGGCCTGTAGAAGAACATCCTGTGTTTGGGAATCTTTCTTGGATTTTCTTGATATTTGCTGCTCTCACTTTAACAGCACTTATTTGTGGGACATCTGCTGGTGTTTAAAACCACTTGCAGAGGTGGGAAGTAGTGGAGTACAAATACTTTGTATTAAGTATATTTTTCTGGTATCAGTACTTTACTCCACTACTTACTTTTCTGACGACTTTTTACTTTTACTTATTACATGTTGAATACAAATACCTGCACTTTCTACTTATTACATGTTGAACACAAATACCTGAACTTTCTACTTCTTACATGTTGAACTCAAATACCTGTACTTTCTACTTCTTACATGTTGAACTCAAATACCTGTACTTTCTACTTCTTACATGTTGAACACAAATACCCTGTACTTTCTACTTTCTTACATGTTGAACTCAAATACCTGTACTTTCTACTTCTTACATGTTGAACTCACATACCTGTACTTCTACTTCTTACATGTTGAACTCAAATACTGTACTTTCTACTTCTTACAGTTGAACACAAATACCTGTACTTTCTATTCTTACATGTTGAACACAAACCTGTACTTTCTACTTCTTACTGTGAACACAAATACCTGTACTTCTACTTCTTTCCTGTTGAAACACAACAATACCTGTACTTTCTACTTCTTACATGTTGAACACAAATACCTGTACTTTCTACTTCTTACATGTTGAACACAAATACCTGAACTTTCTACCTTCTTACATGTTGAACACAAATACCTGTACTTTCTACTTCTTACCTGTTGAACACAAATACCTGTACTTTCTACTTCTTACATTTTGAACACAAATTACCTGAACTTTCTACTTCTTACATGTTGAACACAAATACCTGTACTTTCTACTTCTTACATGTTGAACACAAATACCTGTACTTTCTACTTCTACATGTGAACACAAATACCTGAACTTTCTACTTCTACATGTTGAACACAAATACCTGTACTTTCTACTTCTTACATGTTGAACACAAATACCTGTACTTTCTACTTCTTACATGTTGAACACAAATACCTGTACTTTCTACTTCTTACATTTTGAACACAAATACCCTGAACTTCTACTTCTTACATGTTGAACACAAATACCTGTACTTTCTACTTCTTACATGTTGAACACAAATACCTGTACTTTCTACTTCTTACATGTTGAACTCAAATACCTGTACTTCTACTTCTTACATGTTGAACACAAATACCTGTACTTTCTACTTCTTACATGTTGAACACAAATACCTGTACTTTCTACTTCTTACATTTTGAACACAAATACCTGAACTTTCTACTTCTACATGTTGAACACAAAACCTGTACTTTCTACTTCTTACATGTTGAACACAAATACCTGTACTTTCTACTTCTTACATGTGAACACAAATACCTGAACTTTCTACTTCTTACATGTTGAACACAAATACCTGTACTTTCTACTTCTTACATGTTGAACACAAACACCTGTACTTTCTACTTCTTACATGTTGAACACAAATACCTGTACTTTCTACTTCTTACATGTTGAACACAAATACCTGTACTTTCTACTTCTTACATGTTGAACAGAAATACTTGTACTTTCTACTTCTTACATGTTGAACTCAAATACCTGAACTTTCTACTTCTTACATTTTGAACACAAATACCTGTACTTTCTACTTCTTACATGTTGAACACAAATACCTGTACTTTCTACTTCTTACATGTTGAACAGAAATACTTGTACTTTCTACTTCTTACATGTTGAACTCAAATACCTGAACTTTCTACTTCTTACATTTTGAACACAAATACCTGTACTTTCTACTTCTTACATTTTGAACACAAATACCTGAACTTTCTACTTCTTACATGTTGAACACAAATACCTGTACTTTCTACTTCTTACATGTTGAACACAAATACCTGTACTTTCTACTTCTTACATGTTGAACACAAACACCTGTACTTTCTACTTCTTACATGTTGAACTCAAATACCTGTACTTTCTACTTCTTACATGTTGAACACAAACACCTGTACTTTCTACTTCTCACATGTTGAACACAAATACCTGTACTTTCTACTTCTTACATGTTGAACACAAATACCTGTACTTTCTACTTCTTACATGTTGAACACAAATACCTGTACTTTCTACTTCTTACATGTTGAACAGAAATACCTGTACTTTCTACTTATTACATGTTGAACACAAATACCTGAACTTTCTACTTCTTACATGTTGAACTCAAATACCTGTACTTTCTACTTCTTACATGTTGAACTCAAATACCTGTACTTTCTACTTCTTACATGTTGAACACAAATACCTGTACTTTCTACTTCTTACATGTTGAACTCAAATACCTGTACTTTCTACTTATTACATGTTGAACTCAAATACCTGTACTTTCTACTTCTTACATGTTGAACTCAAATACCTGTACTTTCTACTTCTTACATGTTGAACACAAATACCTTTACTTTCTACTTCTTACATGTTGAACACAAATACCTGTACTTTCTACTTCTTACATTTTGAACACAAATACCTGAACTTTCTACTTCTTACATGTGAACACAAATACTGTACTTTCTACTTCTTACATGTTGAACACAAATACCTGTACTTTCTACTTCTTACATGTTGAACACAAATACCTGAACTTTCACTTCTTACATGTTGAACACAAATACCTGTACTTTCTACTTCTTACATTGTTGAACACAAATACCTGTACTTTCTACTTCTTACATGTTGAACACAAATACTATGTACTTTTCTACTTCTTACATTTTGAACACAAATACCTGAACTTTCTACTTCTTACATGTTGAACACAAATACCTGTACTTTCTACTTCTTACATGTTGAACACAAATACCTGTACTTTCTACTTCTTACATGTTGAACTCAAATACCTGTACTTTCTACTTCTTACATGTTGAACACAAATACCTGTACTTTCTACTTCTTACATGTTGAACACAAATACCTGTACTTTCTACTTCTTACATTTTGAACACAAATACCTGAACTTTCTACTTCTTACATGTTGAACACAAATACCTGTACTTTCTACTTCTTACATGTTGAACACAAATACCTGTACTTTCTACTTCTTACATGTTGAACACAAATACCTGAACTTTCTACTTCTTACATGTTGAACACAAATACCTGTACTTTCTACTTCTTACATGTTGAACACAAACACCTGTACTTTCTACTTCTTACATGTTGAACACAAATACCTGTACTTTCTACTTCTTACATGTTGAACACAAATACCTGTACTTTCTACTTCTTACATGTTGAACAGAAATACTTGTACTTTCTACTTCTACATGTTGAACTCAAATACCTGTACTTTCTACTTCTACATGTGAAACACAAACACCTGTACTTTCTACTTCTTACATGTTGAACTCAAATACCTGTACTTTCTACTTCTTACATGTTGAACACAAATACCTGTACTTTCTACTTCTCACATGTTGAACACAAATACCTGTACTTTCTAACTTCTACTTACATGTTGAACACAAATACCTGTACTTTCTACTTCTTACATGTTGAACACAAATACCTGTACTTTCTACTTCTTACATGTTGAACAGAAATACCTGTACTTTCTACTTCTTACATGTTGAACTCAAATACCTGTACTTTCTACTTCTCACATTTTCCAAACAGCTGGTTCCTTTAGTCTGAATGTGTGTTTGGTGCGTGATCATTATTCTTTAGAGTCATTGCGTGCCTATTGATTTGAACACGATCCGTGTATCCATCATTTCCTGGTCTTCTCTAAAGAAGAGGGACCAATGGAAACGTTGTCATGTTGCCGTTGTTCAGCATGGAAACATTCATTAGCTAACAATGACATTATTGTTCTATTAATATAAAGGGAGGTCAGGTACTCTTTAAAACAGCTGCTAGTTATGGGTACTTTTTACTGAAGTACATTTCAAAGCCCTCTTTACATTTACTTGAGTCAAGAAGTTTAGTCAGTACTTCTACTGTATTTTTAAACACGAGTATCTGTACTTCTACTTGAGTAAAGGATGTGTGTACTTTTGCCATCTCTGACCACTTGCATTTACCAATTGGAGATTTGTAAGGAATACAAAACGCAAATCCATTACTCAAACACAGACAGTTTATGATGTCCCCCCCCCCTCTCTCTCTGTTAGGTGGTGTGTGCATCGCCCAGTCCTTAAAGATCCCCAGGGAGCCCCGGACGGGCGAGTTTGACAAGATCATCCGCCGCCTGCTGGAGACCTCCAACGCCAGGGCCGTCATCATGTTCGCTAATGAAGACGACATACGGTACTTGCTGCACACTAAAACAAGCGCCCCCTCTGCCACCGCTCACCATCGCTGCCGTCACTTAACATATGGTTAAGTGACATGTCCTGTCGCATCATCGGACTACTCTGTAATAAGGATGATGTGAAGATACCCACGTGCCACATTCAGTTGAAAGCAATGAACTGACTTTGTTTAGGACAGTACTGATTTGTGTCATTCTCGTTAAAGCGATATCTCAGGAATGTGTTAAGGGCATTCTTTACTACTTGGAATAAATGGCACACAGTTGGCGGTCAAAGGTCAAGGTCACAGGGACCTCATAATACATGTGTTTGGTTAAACCTGAAAGTATATGATTATATGTATGAATATATCTTAGTTATATTGAGTAAATCTCTTTGAAGTAACATCTCTGAGGTCCTTACTTTAGCACGTACACCAAAGTGTAATTTGGAACAATTGCTCGATTTCAAAGAAAGTTCATGAACATGGTGAAAACACCAGCTGCAGATAGCAAAGCAGAACAGTTATATAATCAAGCAATAGCTCACGACAGGCCGTGGTATAAGGCCATTATATCACAGTTAAGGGGCGTGGTTCGGCCCGACGCAAAGCCCAACTCTATACAGTTAAATCGACCGGACTTCTTTCTGCAGATGTGATCGTCCTTAACAACGGTCAATAAGTCTGTGCTGCACATTATCCCTTACATGTTTCCATCTTAAGCTTTGTTAGTTAGTTAGTTTTGTAACGGACGTAATGTAACAGTTGTAACGGTTGTAGCTTTTCTCAGACGCAGAGGGATACTGACTTGTTGTGAAAAGTAACTACAATTCTACCCGTGGTATACGCTCATTATATCACGGCTAAGAACCAATCAGATTCCTTGATTTGACTTGTCCGTTTTATAACCATTGTTAAATATCTGGGAAATTAGAAGACAGAATATCTGATTATTTAAGACTTTGCAAACTAATGTGTCCTGGTTCTATTACAATTAAACAGTCTTTTTAGGATTAAAGATTAGGATTAAAAAAGACCTTTTATACGTAAAGGGGAATTCAGCTGTTCACTCAGAGGTCATACAGTTATTTGGCTTTAGCGCACACAAAAACCTCTAGTAATACATTAATTTAACGACTCACAAATAGGATAGACAGGCATCAACTTGGACTTCTTTCAACTTGTGGATCATCATCTGATGCTGAGGCGTTCACTGCCTTGATCAGCGGGAAATCAAAAAGGCCATCAAGATCTAGCAAGTGCCGTTTTAGTTTTTTCCACTGAGCTACACCCTTAAACATCCTTTAATTTGGCTTATCATTTTTAGTAGTATCACTGTTCATGTTTTAATGTTGTATTGTTTTTACATATTTTAATTGTGTTCCTCATTTGTTTATTGTGATTTGTTGTCATACTCTGTAAAGCGCTTTGGGCTGTGTCAAGCATGAAAGGTGCTAGACAACGTTAATTATTATTATTATAAATAACGTTTATTATCCTGTTAACCCTTTAATTCTCCTGTCCAACAGACGCGTTCTGGACGCTGCTAAAAGGAACAACCAGACGGGTCACTTCCTGTGGGTGGGCTCTGACAGCTGGGGGTCCAAAATCTCACCTGTCCTCGGCCAGGAGAAAGTGGCCGAAGGAGCCATCACCATTCTCCCCAAAAGAGCATCTGTGGACGGTAAGATCACCTGTAGAGAAAACCGGCTGATCTCTTAGAAGCATGCCAACACTTTCTGCACTGAGACTCTTTCCCCACAACTGGCTGTGTGACACATAAAGAGAAACGTACGGTGTGTGTCGAGTCTAATAGATCAAATTAAGTGGACAGGTAGACCAAACAGATGTTTCATGTTTCCTAACTCTGAGCAGATAACACGTTTTTGCCATTAAGCCAGAGGAGGATATCCTCATTTGCTCCCTGTCAGAGCTCCCTATAAGATAATTGACTCCTGGAGGGACACAAAAGCGACAAGAAATAAACTGAAAGTGACGCAGAGGTTTAAATGAATCAAAGTCGGCTTCTGCTTGGCGACATGCGGGAACACACGCTGTGGGGTCTTTAGAATTGACGGAGGAGTTGTGAGTGAGAAGGAACCAGCGCAGGATAAATGAACGAGGCCGTTACCAATTCATTAGGTTTACTGACAATCTGATGCAATATATTCCAATAACAATGCAATGGGTTTAACCTTTGTGAAGCTTAAAGGGCTCACCTTTTGTTGAGACAGTCAGAGAGGTGTTGATTCAGCTCTCAGTAATAATGAGATTTGTCGGTGGATATTCTTTCTTTTTTACTCTGTGACATATTTAGATATTCACATATTCACTACCAATATTACCAGGGCAACAACTAATGGAAATGTAAAAAAAAACCAGATCATTCATCAGGTCATTGCTTATTCACAAGACACTTTTTCATTTTAAGTAGTGTTTTGACATACTGGGAAAGAAAGGATCATAACCATTTTCATATATTTTAAGAAGAAGCCATAGCCAAAGGATGGATATCTTAGCCTAGCACATATTATGGAAATGGTGGGACAGCCAGCCTCTTAGAAAACACTGATAACTCAATGACTCTGTGTAAAACACTGTTCAATATTTCAATGAAAACCAGATATAATGAGATACTTACTACTACTAATACTACTGCTGCTAAGAACTCTCCTTTGGCTCCAGCTTCATATATAGTTTGTGGCGTTTGACAGAAAAGAATAAGGATCTTCTAATCTAACTCTCAGCTAGAAATCATATGGCATTTCCCAAATTGGGGCAACTTTATTCAAATTGCCCCACATGCCCCAGAAAGGGTGTCCCAAAAAAACACTGCCTGCAAAGTGGGGATTTTTTTTTCTTCTTTTAATTAGATGGACCTAAATTCATGTTGTGTGACCACCATAGGCGTCGTTACTGTGGACGCTGGGGACATGTCCCCAACACTTTTGGAAATGGATCATTCTGTCCCCACCACCATTAGGATATATATTGTTGAATATGTACAGTATATTTTCTCATTTCACTTTGACAAAGGTTTATTTGAATAAGAACACATGTACAATCTGGAGGACTGTTCACACTTTCTGGGTGTATTTCAGGTAACCCAAGTGGTGCAAATTTGGACTTGTGACACGTTTCATATTAGTAATTATTGCATAGAGAATAGTTGAGTTATTGTTGCCCTTCTTTGTAGCAGCGTAGCATAGTTATTGCACTAGTAGTATTGTAAGTATACTGTATGTAAGTATTGCTTAATGCAGTGTTTTATTTGAAAAAAGTGTCCCTATAATTTTTCCAACAAAGTGACACCCATGCATTTCTTTTTTTGATTTGTGTTAACACTTTATTTATTGGTTTTTCCCACACATAACACAATAACAGGAGAAAATACAGAGTACAGATGCAGGTGCTATATCAAAAATAAATACAAAAAATATGATTTTATGACAAAACAATAATGATTATAACATAAAAAGACCATTACAGTAATAGCAATGACACACATAAACCAAATTACACAATGTCATGATAAGACAGAAACAGAAAAGCCCTAAGACCCTCCCCCCCTCCCTCCAGACAGGACCACACTTTGCAGTAACTATCAAAAAAGGAGAAATAAAGATTCAACTACTTGCCTCAGAAAATGCACGAGTATTCGTCATAGCACTTATTCAGCCTACAATAGGTTGTTGGATGTTTTCGATATAACTCCTAAAGCCAGACCAGTACTTATCAGCACCAACTCTTTTAACATGAAGCATTGGGTCCCCACATGTTGAGCAGCATCGTGATTGGACCATGTTATTTAAGGCGCCTTTCATGACACCCCAAGGACACCGTACGATTTGTCAAATATTCTAAGAGGTAACAGAACATGTTATAAACACACAAACATACCATCATGGGGAAGACAATTAAAGTGGACACAAATGATATGGACAGGTTGAGTTGAGCTGTCCAGGAACACAGGAGAGATTTCTCTGACAGCTGAGATGAATCCGGGGGGGGAGGGGCTCCGGTCACCTTTCCCAGGCTGTCCATGTCCTTCTGAGAGTCCCCACTGATTTTAGCCCATTCTCCATGCTTTGTTTCACCTGAACTACGGGTCCCAGCGGTTGTCTCTAATGACTCTTTTCTTTTCATTAGTGAATGCTTCTCTGCAGTCTATTGGCATACCTGAGCTCCCAAGGAACACTGGGGTTATAAAGCTGTATAAGAAGTCTTTAAAAAAGCTATTTTTCCTCACAGTGTTTTTTCCCCCCAATTAATTGCGGTGTGGACTAAGTAAAACACGTATGTGGAGAGTTCCTGTCTTCCTCATTCCCATGTTCTTTCGCCCATCTCTTTATCTCAGCCTGCCAGCGTCTGACAGGTATTTCCATTCCTGTGAGAGGAGAAATATGTCCCCCCTGTTTCTCGGCTACTCTCTTCTTATTAAATTGGACAAGTAGCCAGCGTAGAGTGTGAAGACTCCAAAATGTTTGCTCTGCTTGCTTCAGTGTTTGATAGGAGCTCTTATACTACACGTCTCTGTGGATATGGCTCCTCAGTCATACTTAAGATTCAGAACATATGCCTTTGTGAGTCAGAATGCATTACACCGCCGTGAACACGCGGCCTTCCTCACATTATCCAGTTAAACAGGATCTCACAGCTCTGCTTCAGAGTGATGCCGTTTTTAAATCTGTTTAAAGACAGATAATATGTATTTGTTATTGAAATGTTGTTTCTTTAACCGTGTCTATCTTCTTTTTACAGCGTTCGACCGGTATTTCCGAAGCCGCTCGCTGTCCAACAACAGGAGGAACGTTTGGTTTGCTGAATTCTGGGAGGAGAACTTCAACTGTAAGCTGGGGATGCACGGGAAACGGCCCGGCAGCCTGAAGAAATGCACAGGTAAGACACGTGACTTCTTGACTTTGTTAGAGTTGCTATCCACCATTGCTCCCACCATTTTGGGGGAAAGAAAACACCATCAAATTCCAACCATCTGCAACTCGATTCCGGATATGGCGGAAAAAGTGACATTATGCTATGAAAACATGCAATACTAACGAAATGGAGAGTAGCAACCTTTCTGAAATCACCTTTACAGGCACTGTCAACACACACCGAGTTATCGTAAATACAGAGTGACACAAAAGTGTTAACTAACCATTCAGAAACGTCTTGCTGCATCCAAAATGTTATAGCAGGAAACTCTTCTTCTTCAGGGTCAGATTCAGGATCAGATTCATAATATTCGTGAACAGCTGTGTTTGTGTGGGCAGACATCTTTTACTTGTTCTCGTATTCACAACCTAGGTATTACGATGCTTTGCAGAGCTGTTCTTTGATTAAAAGTCAAAATTCTGAGATTAAAGTCAGAATTCTGGGGGAAAAAAATGTTATTCTCAAAGTTCTTAGAAAAAATTATTCAAATTTGTTTCTCAAAATTCAGAATTTAATTTCATGATAAAGAAATCTAAACAAATGTTGGTTAGATCCCCCCAAAAAATATGGCACTTATCGTCTTCCTTACTGTCTAATTAATCATCATCTTCAACTTTCATACGCTCAGAGGAACTGTTTGTTCTGGTTGTTCCAATCAGTCCAGCCCATAAACCTCTATGCAGATTAACCACATCACTGTGGATCATCTGAGGCTTCATTGGAGCATCCTTGCTGCAGAAATGGGTCAACAGGGACCAGCATGGGGGTTTAATTAGTGCATATATATATGTAGTAAAGAGCCCTGCTGGCTCTAATAAGCACCCTTAGAGCCAGATCACACTCCCTGTTAGGCTCCGAGGAGCTTTACAGCTCCACAATTGTTTGTGTACTCAAGGCTAACAGGGAAATGAAATAATGGTTGCAGTCTGTGATTGTAAATACGGTAATGGAGTCTCCTGTGTGTGTGTGTGTGTGTGTGTGTGCGTCTGTGCGGTAATAGGGACTTCTTGTTGTCAGGTTTTATTTGCCTATTGTATGTTGGGTTCATTATACTGTATGTGCGGTTTGACCTGCATGTTGCTCCCATATCAAAATGCCTGCAGCTTGTTATTTTACACAAGGCCAAACACTTTTGCGGATGTGTTACCTGTGTATGTATGTGTGTGTATGTGTGTGTGTGTGTATTATCTAGACAGGGCAGTGTGTGCACCTTCCCAGTTTCTACAGCTCTCTGAAGAATGTGATATTTACAGCAGGGTCCGTGACACGAACTAAACATCCCGTGTTTCCATGAACATGCTCTGGTTCTCGTTCTGTGTGACCTCATGCTGCTGTGATTGAGACTCCATGTTTATGTGTGTGTGTCACAGTCACTACTCCCCGGCTGACACCCAACGCTAGTTCACGTAATTAGGTTTGTAAGGGCCCTGACTCCCATTGACCGTCTATTATAGCCGTGGCATCTGTGTATGTGGGCGTGTGTGTGTGTCGGAGCCCTGCAGCGGGGCGACGAAATCCATTAATTCCAAGTGCTGGGGTTCGCGACCTCCAAATCATCAACACAGAAGCCAATCAGCAGCCTGCTGCTCAAGGTCGCCGCGGTGACACAGCTGATGGGAAGATGTGGGACTGGGTGTGATTATTGCATGTGATTGGGCCGAGAGTGAGAGACAAGTAGGGAGATAGCGAGTAGTGCTAATGCCGAAAATGCTTATTATTTTTGGATGCACAGATTAGGAAGAGAGACGGATAAATCATTTAAAAAACAATGTATACAAGAGGCAAAATGGAAAGGAACAATCAACAAGAATCATTACAATTATCATTTTTATCTAGTACCTTTTTCTGTTTCGCAAAACTGGTATTATTTAGGTATTAAACAGGCTATGGATAAATACTGTAAATATATCACAAGTACTAGAAGTGGAGAGCTGTGAAGATTTTAAAATAGATACAGATGTGTTAAATATTCAGAGGATTCACAGTATCTTGTACATTTTAATATCTACCTACCTACCTACCTACCTACCTACCTACCTACCTACCTACCTACCTACCTACCGACCGACCTACCTACCTACCTACCTACCTACCTACCGACCTACCGACCTACCTACCTACCTACCTACCTACCTACCTACCTACCTACCTACCTACCTACCTACCTACCTACCTACCTACCTACTACCTACCTACCTACCTACCTGCTGCTGTGTTAGCTGTTTGAAAAAAATCATCAATTTGTGTTAAATATGTTGAATACACAAGGCAAAAGCAGGAATGCTATTATGTATACTCTAACATAGTAAGCGTACCATCAGTGGCTGTGTAAAAATGTGTTGTTGCCTCTAACAGATAAAGAAAATGAACTCCAAATGTCAAACACTTTTTGATTCCTGTCTTGAAATTGGTTGCGATTGTTTGTCTTCGTCTGAACGAGTGCGTCAGAGTTCCATCAGTCAGTCCTCAGGCAGAGCGCTCCTTCACAAAATAACTAATGCATTACATTATTATTACATTACATTGCATTTAGCTGACGCTTTTATCCAAAGCGACTTACAATCAGTGCGTTCGACCAACAAAATACAAACTGGAAGAAAACAGAATCATATAAGTAGGCTACATCAGGCTTCATAGAGCAAAAACATTTCAAGTGCTACTCAACTGGCTTTAGATAAGCCAGTCCTTTATTAGTATAAAAGTGCTTTGTTAATAGTTCTATCGCTCGAAGTGGAGTCGAAAGAGATGAGTTTTCAGTCTGCGCCGGAAGATGTGTAAGCTATCTGCTGTCCTGATGTCAATGGGGAGCTCATTCCACCATCTTGGAGCCAGGATAGCAAACCCACGTGTTTTTGCTGATGGGAACTTGGGTCCCCTTCGCAGCGAGGGTGCAGCGAGCCGTTTGGCTGATGCAGAGCGGAGTGCACGCGCTGGGGTGTACGGTTTAACCATGTCTTGGATGTACGAAGGGCCAGATCCATTCGCAGCATGGTAAGCAAGTACCAGTGTCTTGAAGTGGATTCTAGCAGTTACCGGAAGCCAGTGAAGGGAGCGGAGGAGCGGAGTGGTGTGGGAACATTTAGGAAGGTTGAAGACCAGACAAGCCGCTGCATTCTGGGTGAGCTGCAGAGGTCGGATGGCACATGCAGGTAGACTAGCCAGGAGGGAGTTGCAGTAGTCTAGGCGTGAGATGACGAGAGCCTGGACCAGAACCTGCGTCGCTTTCTGGGTCAGCTGGGGACGTATCTTCCTGATGTTGTAAAGCGTGTATCTGCAGCAACGGGTTGTAGCAGCGATGTTTGCAGTGAAGGACAGGTTGTTATCTAGGGTCACACCCAGATTCCTTGCAGTCTGAGTCGGGGAAACAACAGAGGTGCCGATGTTGATTGTTAGGTCAAGAGTGGGACAATCTTTTCCCGGGAGGAAGAGCAGCTCAGTCTTGTCAAGGTTGAGCTTGAGGTGGTGAGCAGACATCCACTGAGAGATGTCAGCTAGACAAGCAGAGATGCGTGCGACGACCTGGGTCTCTGAGCGGGGAAAGGACAGAATTAATTGGGTGTCGTCAGCGTAGCAGTGGTATGAAAAACCATGCAGGCATCACTCCAAAACTCCTTTGCTTCTGACATAAAGCTGATACATATGGAAATGCACCCGATATTCTGTGCAATATGGACACATTCAGATTCATTATATGGTAATTGCTGCCACTTTCAACAGTGTCAAAATCTGTTTTCCAGGCAAAAAATTGCATTTAAATAATGTATTAACGATAAATGACGTCCACTTTCACCTGTCATCTTTCATATATACAATAGTAAGCACAAAATAAAATGGAAATCCAAAACTCCCAGACTTCTGAATGTAATACAAATATGTTTTCCTCAAGCATGGTTGATATGCTCGTAAACACATCAGCCAGCACAACCGGGATACACAAACCCTGTTCTGTTGGATGTGTGCTGTCAGGTAAATCTGACGCCTGAGGGGAAGCTAACTGAAGCAGACACCAGATCATACTGTAGATAAGCCTACACACACACTTACATGCTCACACACTCTCTTACATGCACAGTGGCTGCAGATATAATCATGAACAAGCTGTTAATGAATGTGATACCAGTGACGCCTGATCCTCAAGTCCCACTGGCTTTGTTTTTATACAGATGCAGGTGTACATGCGCATAATACAGGCTCTTTTTCCCTCTCTTTCTCACACACACACACACACACACACACACACACACACACACACACACACACACACACACACACACACACACACACACACACACACACACACACACACACACACACACACACATACCATGTATACATCACTTCAGGGGACATTACATTGACTTACATGCATTTCCTGGAGACTTATCCTAACCTTAACCATAACCAACACATGCCTAACCCTAACCCTTACCCTTAATCTTACCCTTACCCTAATCCTAATCCTAACCAAGTCTTCACCCTAAAATTAATGATTCCCCTCATGGGGACCTCTAAGTTGTCCCCATAAGGGCGGCGAGTCCCCACACGTGACTATGTAAACAGATTTAGGTCCCCACAAGTATAGTAATGCTAGACCACACACGCACACACACACACACATACCATGTATACATCACTTCAGGGGACATTACATTGATTTACATGCATTTCCTGGAGACTTATCCTAACCTTAACCATAACCAACACATGCCTAACCCTAACCCTTACCCTTAACCTAACCCTAATCCTAATCCTAACCAAGTCTTCACCCTAAAATTAATGATTCCCCTCATGGGGACCTCTAAGTTGTCCCCATAAGGGCGGCGAGTCCCCACACGTGACTATGTAAACAGATTTAGGTCCCCACAAGTATAGTAATGCTAGACCACACACGCACACACACACACACATACCATGTATACATCACTTCAGGGGACATTACATTGATTTACATGCATTTCCTGGAGACTTATCCTAACCTTAACCATAACCAACACATGCCTAACCCTAACCCTTACCCTTAACCTAACCCTAATCCTAATCCTAACCAAGTCTTCACCCTAAAATTAATGATTCCCCTCATGGGGACCTACAATTTGTCCCCATAAGGGCGGCGAGTCCCCACACGTGACTGTGTAAACACATTTAGGTCCCCACAAGTATAGTAATGCTAGACCACACACACACACACACACACACACACACCACACACACACACACACACACACACACACACACACACACACACACACACACACACACACACACACACACACACACACACACACACACACACACACACCTTTCTAACAGATCCACTAACCTGTGACACAGACTTTTAAGTGATATTAATTTGGAACCATATCCACTCATCTCTTTCACTTTAAAGGGGCCCTATTATCAGGGTTGCACATAACTGGTGCGCATGCGCACCTCCGCCAAAAAAAGAGCACCGGGTCATTTGAAACAAAGCACATTTGCGTACCAACATTGAGAGAGGGAGAGAGGGAGAGAGAGAAGGGAGAAGAGAAAAGAGAAAATAGAGGAGAGAGGAGAGATGAGAGAGAGAGAGAGAGAGAGAGAGAGAGAGAGAGAAAGATATTTGCGAGTTGCATACATGTATGAACCATGATATGAACTCAGGGTCGGCCCGTAGCGCTGGCTAGATGTTCGCCTAGGGCGCCAGATCTGTGGAGGCGCTGCGCTGGCAGTTCTGGGAGGGAAAAAAACATTTTGACCGTTGGTGCTCATCCTAATTTTCGGCCTTGATGTAACAATATTCATAATTAAGTAAATGTAACACCCTTTTCACCCCGGTTACACGTTTCATTTGCCCTGTACGATGGGCGCTGTAAGTGATGGAAATGGGGGTTTGGCTTATCTGGCGCCCGCAGCTCACAGCCAAAATGCGAGGGAGGGAGGGAGGGTGCATCAGTACCAGCGCTGTTGTTATTAGAATCTGGTGCCGTGCTAGCTGCTCTAACGGATATAAGAAGAAGATGTTTCTACAATAATGTGGAGGGAGAGTCCTCTCCAGTCAGACTGAGAGGCTGATACTACAGCTCAGTGAGGTAAAGGACTCTTGAGTGTTTAGATAGTTCACTTTAGTCTAAGTTCAAACGGTTTGGTCACAATTTATGTAAACACATATTTCCAAGGCACTCCTTTATAATTATTGGGATAAACAGGTTTGAAATCATTCCAATGTATATACTATAGGACAGTAACCAAAAATATCCTTTAAAACTGGAGAGATAAAAAAATAAGGCATAAATAAATGTTAAGTTAAAATAAGATATGAATGAACAACACAAATAAAATAAGTTACATTCATTTGTTATTGGCTATGGTAGGTTATTGGTTATGTTCACATACTTATTTGATTACATCCACTTTTCTAAGATGACAACAGAGACTTTCGACCCAAACCCAGCTGTTGACTTGTGGATGCAAGCAGCTAATCGCAGACTCAACCAGAGAGAAAGTAGTAGGCCTACATCATCAGCTACCATGTCTGACAGAGAGGAAGACAGTGGGGAGAACAGTCAGGAGGGAGTGATGACAGCTTGTAGGATTACTGGTCATGCTAATGTTGTATTGTGTTCACCTCTGCATGTGTGTTCTGTGTTCACCTCTGCATGTGTGTTCTGTGTTCACCTCTGCATGTGTGTTCTGTGTTCACCTCTGCATGTGTGTTCTGTGTTCACCTCTGCATGTGTGTTCTGTGTTCACCTCTGCATGTGTGTTCTGTGTTCACCTCATGTGTGTTCAGCGCGTGTGTCTGGCAAATAAAGTCAAGACCCCCTCAAAAGTTACGGTTTATTTCATTTTAAGGATGAGCACCAAGCAACATCTCCAGGTGCTCCTTTGAGAACCAGGGCAAAAAAGTTATGTGCACCCCTGATTATTATGCTTTTGGGGGATTTCCCTTTCCTGTAGTGTGTTATATATTTAGTATTTACACGCATTTAGTGTGTGTAAATGGTCTGCAAAGGCTAAAATCCCAAAGTTCCTGTCACAATAAACCGTCCCATAAACTTACAGCAGTAAATGTTTGCATTGAAAATGGTAATATTGAAATGTAAATGTGATTGGTCCAATGGACATAGGCATTCATATCAAACTTAAAGTGTGATTATTTCAAAAACTTAGCACAACTTATTAAAGGCGGGGTAGGTAAGTTTGAGAAACCGGCTCGAGATACACTTTTTGTTATATTCCATGGAATGCTCTCAACATCCCGATAGCAATGAATATCTTAAGTGCTTTGACAAAAAATCCATAAAAAAAAGTCATCAGTGGAAGCCGTAGCGCTGTAAAAAGCACGACCAATCATCTGAGCCGGCCCTGCTAAAGTAACTGGATGGCCTACCTGCCTGTCAGCCTTCCATCTGTGCACAAACTTATCTCGTGCCCTCATTGGTCATGTGCGCGTTCGTGTGTGTTGGAGGAGGGGCTCTGTAAGGAAGTGGCAGATTATCTCCGGTCGTGTATTTTCAAATTCTAGCGCACTCAAGCTGGTTTCTCAAACTTACATACCCCACCTTTAACACGTGATTTTTTTCAAGGGGCCCTATTATGCTACTAACACATTGAACGTGTTGTGACCAATCACAACAGAGCCGGGCAGCTAACCAATCAGAGCAGACTGGGCTCTGGTTTCAGACAGAGGGTGAAAAGAGGTGCTGCAGCACAGGGAGTATGAGAAAAATAAAGAGCATTTTGAACATTAAAGCATGGAGACATCTCACAGTAGAGGAACAAAATATGAACCTGAAAATATGAATAATATGTCCTCTTTAAATAGACTCCACATGTAAAGTAGCAGTGGTTGTGACAAGAAGATGTGAGCCTCAGGTACACACAGAGGAATTAAAGTGCAGGCAAACATGGTTCCTACTGTTTTTGTTCTGCTGTGTGTGTGTTTTGACTTGACGCTCTCGAGGGGATTAGAGAGTGTTCTTCCTTTTTTTGTTCACTGTCAATCTCAATTCAAGTTTATCTCCTCGTGACTTTATCGCTCTGCCTTTCTTACTGTTCATCCGTCACTTCTCCCTGTTTAGTCAAATTCAATCTTAAACGGCTTGAAACCATTTTTTTTTTTTACAACAAAGCAATTTATGAATATGGTAAACGTTTGTTATTTAATGTGAAAACTTTAAATATCGAACAATTAACAAAGTACGGAATATGATTAGGGCCAAGTGTGATTTTTGGGGATCTGACTTTTTTCTCAGAATAAAACAATTCTGCTGCAAAAGAAAAATCTCTTTGGGTCAGATCAGAACATGTTTCATATACATGTATGCCTAATCCTCTTCCTTAAGAAGGTATAGGGAATACAATGAAGGGCTTTTAGTAATAACTGGATCATTTCATCACTGAATAATTACACAGTAGGGTCAAATCAAGTCTGTTTGCATTCTCACATGTTCTCATTGATTTGTGCTGAGTCATATCTTAGACATGGCCACTAGAAGTAATCTGCCGTATGATTTTGTTATACCTCCCCGCAAATGTGGCAAATATAGTCTTGAAAAAGGAGCACTTTCACATCAGTGCTTTTTTTTTATCCTTTCTTAGGAAGTGCTATTTGTAGAGCTATTTGTAATAATGTATATTTAATGCAGCTGTATAGTTTGCTCTTGCATTTTTATTATCATGGAGGAGTTTAGTGTTGCATGCTGTGTTTAACGGCTCCAATAACTCTCAGTCAGAGGTCCGTTCACCCTACTTACAAGTGCAAATACACACAGTGAACAGCAAAGCAAGCAATACAGATTTCCATTGTTTTGAATAATTAGAGTATAATTGGTACATAGCAGAGGTGTGGACTCGAGTCACATGACTTGGACTCGTGTCAGACTCGAGTCACACATTTTATGACTTGAGACTCGACTTGACAACATCACAAAAGACTTGCGACTCGACTTGAACTTGAACACCAATGACTCGGGACTTGACTTGGACTTGAGCCTTCTGACTTGAGGTGACTTGATACTTTAATTCAGAGGTCTCCAACACGCCGATCGCGAGCAGCCGTTAGAAGAGAAGACTCCCGTCGGGGAAAGCAGAATCTTCAGCCGCTCCTACTCTTGCTGAGAATCCTTGCAGGCAGGGGCGGGTCTTTATTTAGCTGGGCCACCATGCGGCCAATCATATGCGAGGACACAATAGGATCATACCATTATGTGAAAGAAGGGTGGGGGGCACAGCATGTGTAGTGGTACAGGCCAGCTGCACAGAGTGACGGGAAGACGGGGAGCCGGATTTAAATGCATACGCGTCGGAAAAAGTCAAGAAATGAGCGAAAACCGAAAAAAGAAGCAGCATCTGGCTGCTTTTCAATGATATTGGAGAAAGCAAAGCTGAGTGCAGGATTTGTAAAATGAAAATAACCTTCAGAGCAGGGGTTTTTTTTGGTAACCACTCAGGATTTATTGTCAGTGGTGGGAGAAGTTCAAAGAATTAAAAAAGTTACAATCAGGGTTCCCGCGGGGTCTTAACAAGTCTTAAAAAGTCTTAAATTTGATAATCAGAATTTAAGGCCTTAAAAAGGTATTAAATATGATTCAGAAGGTCTTAAAAATTATCGGATTTTAAAGGTAGGCTACTTCTGTGTTGCGATAGCGTCTAAATGTGTTTTGGGGGAAAATGTCCGGGCTTGCAAAGTAACCAGTACGGTAATAGCCTTTCAGTTCCCCCAACAATTGTATTGAATTAAATCAACATGGAACCAGTAATCACTAACTTTGTTTCCCCCGGCCCCTTATTGGAGAACACCCAGCTAGTAACCTAGCAACCAAACTTCAGCTCATGTAGCCTATCTTCGAATCTACTTACAAATAAATATGGGGAAGTGTAAGTTCCACCGTATTTGGTTGGAAAACGTCTAATTTAGTGCTTGGTTGAAACCAGTGGAGGGAACGTGTTTGAAGCCCGCTGCACCTTTTGCAAAATAAATTAGTGTTTGTTTTGCTAATGTAGCGTTAGCTAGTGCAGCAGCAGCTAATGTAGCGTTAGCTAGTGCAGCAGCTCCCGCAACAACACCGGGGGACCTCCGGGCGAAGTTTGGGTCTACGTCAACCCTAAAAGCGGAGGTGCTGTAGACGCTAAATACCGTAGCTAAACACCAATCATACAACAGCAACGATGAAATAGTGTAGCCAAGGCAGCAGAGCTCTGAATATAGCTCGTGTCACTCTCTCTCAGACACACACACACTATTATGGCAATAATCAAGATTATGTTGGTCAATAATTAATATCACGATTATTAAATATGATTATTCATTGACTTTGAAAACATCCATTTATTGAACTTTAAAATAAATAATAATTTGAACAGTATCTTTTTAACTGTTGATTACCCTGAACGTATAATTCAACTGAAAAACCAATACAAAAATTAATTAAATAAATGATACATTACTAAAAAAATAATTAGATCAAATATGTTGTAGTGCACTGTCACAACCTAGCAAAGCAAAATAATCGTTTTTTACGATTATGTTGTTTTCGTAATTGTGGCAGGCCAAAATCGTAATTGCGATTAAAATATGATTAATTGCACAGCCCTAACACACACAGACACACTTTTTGTCTAACACGCTAACACAGTTCTGTACTGTTATGCTGTTGTGTTCAGTCATTGTTCTTATGTTGAACATGAATACATTTACTTTGTGATTATGGGATGTATTTCTTCTTTATATACATTTTCCTTCATACTTTATTGCCGTGAAATAGGTCTTAAATTCTATTCAAAGTGGTCTTAAAAAGGTGTTAAAAAGTCTTACATTTGAGTTGGCGAAACCTGCAGGAACCCTGTACAATAAAAAGTCCTGCATTCAAAATGTTACAAGTAAAAGTACAAAAGTATTATCATCAAAATATAGTTAAAGTACCACCTGCAGAGGGATCTAGATGCAGGTGTTCTCTTCCCCATAGAGACCGCCTCGCTGCACATTATCCCTTGCATAAAGATAGATTGTGGGTCCCTTACAACATGTTGTACACAGTGGAAATAAACATTCTGGTTGACTCAATATCAGGGATCTTATACATTAAACTCCTTCTGAATCAAACCGTCACGGTAGCCTTACCTTACTGATCCCTCTTAAATTAGAAAAACACACGTTACTTTACCAGCAGAGAGAAAATGGATTATTAAATTATGAATGTGACTAATAAAGAGCAATTTGATTATTAAGTATTATTCTGTTGATCGATGTCATTACATTTGGTGAAAAACACATAATGACTTGTTTATGACTCGTTTTGTCAAAGTTTAGGACTTGACTTGACTTGAACTGGCCCATCCTGACTTGAGACTTGACTTGGACTTGAGCGCAAAGACTTGAGACTTGACTCGGACTTGCAAAACAATGACTTGGTCCCACCTCTGGTACATAGTAACACGACCCTCTATGCATACCGGGTTGGGAGGGATATTTAAAAAAAATGTTTGTTTGTTACCCTGAAAGAAATGTAATCCTTAACCTCACGTGAGTTTCAGAATATAAAAGCAATGTAACTTGCAAGCAATGCTTTTGGACTTCCTCAATATCAAAATACAAAGCAATTAAATACAAGAGAAAATACATATGAAGAGGATGTTTTTTACTGAAGTGTTGTATGTGATAACAGAATAATGTGACCTTAGAAAACAAGATATTTAGGATCAAAAATTATTTTATTTCTAGGAAAAACCGCCTTTCATTAAGCATATTCATCATAATGTATACACCAACAATGAAACACACTTTTTTCAAATCTGATTATGTACTCCGTTAAATGTTATTTGTTACTCTCCAAGCCTTATAACGTCACATCTCTTAAAGGTAGGGTATGTAAGTTTGAGAAACCGGATCGAGTGCGCTAGAATTTGAAAATACACGACCGGAGAAAATCTGCCACTTCCTTAAGCCCCTGTCACACTGTCCCGAAATTGATACCCGATGGACACACGATAAAGGAAATGTTCAAATTCGGCTGTGATCGTAGCAACATCGGGCCATTCGTGAGGGCATCTAAGCCATCGTATGACCGCCGGTGGAGTTTCTCAGGCTCCGGCAGCAACTTAGTGAGCGGCAACTTCGTAAGGCACTCGTGAGGGCATCTTGTCAAATCGTGTCATCTTCGTGTTATCATCGGTGCATTCGCCCTCACTCTGATCGGGGCGAATGCCCGATGGCACCGATGATAACACGATGCCCTCACGATGTTCTTACGAAGGGCACAATTGACACACAAATTCAACACGAAAATGAACCTTCGCAAGGTCCTTCGGCAATTTTTTGGCATGCCAAAGATTTTTCCACCGCTCACGAAGTTGCTGCCGGAGCCTGAGAAACTCCACCGGCGGTCATACGAAGGCTTAAGATGCCCTCACGAATGGCCCGATGTTGCTACGATCACAGCCGAATTTGAACATTTCCTTTATCGTGTGTCCATCGGGTTGTTTTATTGCACAACAAAATCATGTAAATATATTATGTAAATAACCCAATTTGTGTTCTGTGAAACTAAAAAGGATATAATATATTATTTTGAAGGACAGTTGACAGGAAGTTGTTGTTGTTATGGAAACAACATTACGGAGAAAACGTAATATTTTCTACATATAACGACGAATAAAGTAAAGAACAAAGTCTGAAGATATCAGTGCAGTATCATAGTACTGTAACATAATTGTTTGTGTTACTTTCGTTGCAGTTGTATGTCTTAAATGTAATGTAAATGTTGCCTTCGTGTGTGGTTCGGGGCCATCTTCGTGCGAAATTCACAATTCCATATTCGTGTGTCCATCGGGTGTCAATTTCGGGACAGTGTGACAGGGCCTTTACAGAGCCCCTCCTCCAACACACACGAACGCGCACATGACCAATGAGGGCACGAGATAAGTTTGTGCACAGACTGGTCGTGCTTTTTACAGCACTACTGCTTCCACAGATGACATGTTTTTATGGATTTTTTGTCTAAGCACTTTAAGATATTCATTGCTATCGGGATGTTAAGAGCATTCCATGGAATATAACAAAAAGTGTATCTCGAGCCGGTTTCTCAAACTTACCTATCCCACCTTTAAATATAGGAAACATTGACATAAGATTACAACAAGTCTTTACACCAGCACACCTTTGTTAAACTTTAAGTCCCACATAAGCAGAAAGTATGAGGCTTATTCTACAATAAGCTGAGGAGATAAAATCTGTCATCCAGTTGAAAGCCATACAGGATGTGTGAAAAGACACTTAACTCTGTAAGAGAAAATCCTCTCATAGTAGTCAAAGCTGTCTTCTGTACTTCCCCTGATTAGCAAGATTAGCATGAGAGTGTAAATCCTGTTGCATCTGCCTAATGAATGCTATGCTGTCACTTCCATTCCACACACACACACACACACACACACACACACACACACACACACACACACACACACACACACACACACACACACACACACACACACACACACACACACACACACACACACACACACACAGACACACACACACACACACACACACACACACACACACATTAAGCGTATCATATCTCTAGTTTACCATCACATATTAAAACATGGCAGAGTTAATAGGGAAATTATCTTCTAAAGCAGGGGTGTCCAAACTTTTTTTCTCCGAGGGCCACATACAGAAAAATATACGAAGGGCTGGGCCGCTCACTAGAGGTGATTAATATCGCCTTATAAGTTAAGTTATAAGTTGGAAAAATCAATCAAATGTAGGTGAATTATTCTTGATACTTGAACATGCTTTAAGAAACACAACTGGCTTCATCTCAGCTCTCCAGAGGATTTACTTTATTGTGTTAGCAGCTCATACCTTAAAACAGAAACTTCAGAGTGCTTTTAATAAGAGGAAATAGTGAGGGTAGATTTTTAGTAGTACAAGTTTAATTTATGGGCCATATTTCATTATACTATTTGAATTAGCTCAAGGCAGAGAGTTCTAAAGAGTCGATAGCTTGATGCCCTTTGCCTTCTGAGCACGACCATGCATTGCTTGGGGGGGAAAAAAAAACCTTTTGAAGAGTCTGCATCCAACGCTATTTGATGTGATCCGTCTGTGTGAGATGCACTTCCTCGGAGTTAATTAGATCCCGACTTAGCTCAGCATGCACACGTTTACCCTCGTGCGCAAACACATGTTCGCTGGCTGCAAATAGAGCGTATCGTAACGAGGTCGACGGGGAAGTAGAGTTATTAGGATCGCAGGCTGGGTAAACTGTTGCCTCCCCTGTGAAAAGGCCTCAGGGCTGAGCCGACTGAAGGATGGAGACAAACACAGATGGAGAGCTTGATGGACAATTAGAGACAGACAGGTGGAGGAGGACAGATTGCTGGCAGTGAGACAGAGATGGAGACAGACAGACAGTCATGAGTCTTTGCTGCAAGTTAGATAACGTTTCTTCTATATGTGGACAACTTACCCTTTGCGTCTTATTTTCGGGAACATGGGTGTGTGTGTGTGTGTGTGTGTGTGTGTGTGTGTGTGTGTATGTGTGTGGCCTAGAATTACTATACTTGTGGGGACCTAAATCTGTTTACACAGTCACGTGTGGGGACTCGCCTCCCTTATGGGGACAAAATGGAGGTCCCCATGAGGGGAATCATTCATTTTAGGTTGAAGACTTGGTTAGGATTAGGGTAAGGTTTAGGGTTAGGGTTAGGATTAGGGTAAGGTTTAGGGTTAGGGTTAGGGTAAGGTTTAGGGTTAGGGTTAGGATTAGGGTAAGGTTTAGGGTTAGGGTAAGGGTTAGGCATGTGTTGGTTATGGTTAAGGTTAGGATAAGTCTCCAGGAAATGCATGTAAGTCAATGTAATGTCCCCTGAAGTGATGTATACATGGTGTGTGTGTGTGTGTGTGTGTGTGTGTGTGTGATTGCTGGGATTCCTATGCATGTAATGTGTTCCTGGATTGCTATAGAGATAATGGTATGTTTGTAGCAGGGTTCTTTTACCCATCATAGCTACATTGGAAAAAATGCTGCTCCAAAAACAAGTTTAAAAATAATGAAAACAAGATGTTTCCACTTTAAATAAGTGTAAACATTTGCCAATAGAACAAATGAAAATGTGCTTGGTAAGATTTCTTGAAATAAGAAGGGATATTTAGATAAATCAGATATTGTAATTAGCTGGGAGAACACATTTTGAACTATATTTCACCAGAATTAGGAAATACTGTGTTACAATATAAGCCGCAAATGCTCAAAAGTGTTCTGTTTTGGTTGGTTGGTGATTTTCCAATAAATATCCCAAAGGTTTCGTCATACAGTAGATACAACTTGACACGATGATACATTGTCTAAAAACAAGACCCGATATCTCACTGCATTTTTACTTCTGAAGTTATTATGTCTTATATCAGGAGTAGAGACATATTCTGACTGGACATTAGATAAATATACTTGGCAATATTTCAAGTTTTTGTGGTGTAGAACTGTGTTTAATGGAATAGGTGTCAAGCTGCTGATCTATCACACAGACAAACACACACACACACACAGTAATCCATCTTCAGCAGGTTCAGGGGACCCACTGTTCTTTTTTGATCTTAGAGGACCGAACGAATGGGAGGAAATCCCGTCAAATAATGGTGTAAAAAAAAGGCAGATTTTAGAAAGATTTGCTTCGTGAAGAAATGTGTGTGAATGTTAATAGAACATTTGAATGCTGCTGCCGACTTGAAATTAAATAATGGCTTTTTATAATAAATCAAATATAAAATAACCTAGAATAAAAACGTCTCCTCTGCTGAACTTCAGCATCTCACACTAGAAAAATCAAGCGACAAAACAAAAGTTCCTTGTCGTGGTTATGATCACTTTTCTTAATGGAAAAAGTGGCACCATATGTAAACAAGCATTAGCAATGTATTTGTAAAATATATGATATTTTAATGTTGGTCTTTTACAATTGACATTCTGTTTTATAGTTTTGGCAAATATTCCTAGTGAGGAAGCCAACAAGAGCTAGCACGATTTAGAAACACTAGCTACAAAAGCTATTAAATCTAGCTAAAAAGTTCAGGCCTTGCTCTGAAGACACTCTTCCAAAAATAATCACGATATATTTAAACATATCCAAGTGAACTAATCATTCAAATACATCAAGCTAGCATCTTTCGGATGTCTTCAATGTTGCTATGTGTACACAAATGTTTTAATGATGAAGTTTGTTCTTCCAAATAAATCATTTAAATACAGCATGATTTGATTCTGAAACTGATAAGAACAATCTCCAGAGCTATGAAAATAAGGCCAAGAAAGTAGATATTCTTTTCTCATATGCCAGTGCTTAAAGGGGAAGACGACTTCTGTATGTAGTAACTTTTTAAAAATCCAATACAACTGACCCGCAGCCAAAAGTATCACCGCTGTTACTTCCTTGTTTCTTGTCCCTCAGCTCTTGAAATGTAAGGATTCCATTTTGAAATGTTTATACCAGCAGCAGATGTGTGTATGTCTCTGTCACTGCATCCATCCCTGAGTGTGTATCAGTGTGTGTGTGTGTTCACTGATGGGCTGCTGCAGAGAACAAGTGTTGCTCTACTGATGTGATTTTACGCTTCGTCCTCTCTTCAACAATACCTATTTTCCCCGCTGCACACTCCCCCACACCACCTCTCATATTCTATTGTTTCATTTGTATCTCTTATCTCTCTCCGCCTGCCTTAACATCCTTTCTATTATTGTCTCTCCTTCCTGCTTCTGTTCGGGATTCTTTTTCCCATCATTCCGTCTGGCTTGATAACAGTTTTTCTCCCTCCTCTCTGGTTTACTTTCTCTCTTGTGTTTCTTTTTCTTTCCTCTCTTCCTCACTTGTTCAGCACTGGCAAGACAGGTACTCGCTGAGATAAAACACATTCCCACAGAGACACAAATGACAATTCTTGTTTATTTGTTTGAAAGCTGTGCAGGAGAGAGATTAAGAGAACAGACTGACAAAAGGAAATTAAAAAATGGGAAGAGAGGACAGTGATACAGCATAATGTGGATAATGAATAATTTATACTAGCTGTGTGTACTTTACTATCAGCAGTCATTTATACCAGTAATAATGTAGTAGTATATATTAGCCACATAAGTCTGCAGCTACTCATACAAAATGGTGTTCTGCAGTGCATTTGGGAAACAGGAAGACTCTGCTGCAGTCAGGCAGGAGGTCTGAGCATCGAGGGGAGAAGAGAGAGGGGATAAGAAAGAGAGATCTGTTCTCAAATATATATCAGCATGAGAGTGAGGGGGTCATTCAGGCTTTAAAGGGACATTCTGCTTTTCTACTGAAAAATATCACTTGTCACCGGCTTGAGCTTCAATAATCAGGATCCATGTATTTGTGATCCTCTCAAGAATGGAAGTATAGTCATCACATACAGAGCATCAACTAGTTCCTGAACAGTGTCCTTCACATGCTGATATCCAAGAGAGGGAGTCACAAGATGGAGCTCAGAGCTGGTTGATGTCGCCAGGGAAAAGAAAGTTTGGGGCTCTCTGCTGGAACTGCTACCCCCGCGACCCGACCACGGATAAGCGGGAGAAGATGGATGGATGTTCTAAACATTTCTCTAAACTATATGATTAAGACTCTTTATTCATTCCTGAGGAGAAATTCAGATAAAATGCCGATTGTGAGTTTAATGCCTTGCTCAAGGACACACTGCCAAGCCTTATTAATATAACTATTCTTTAATTATTTGTATTTAAAAGGCAAAGAATATGGTTTAGATATTGTATCTGTTTCTAAGTAGAAGAGGAACCACTTTCCTAATAAAAGGCTCATTTGAAGTTACACAATAAAATCAACAAGTCTTATTTTGAGGTGATTATAAACTAGAAAACTCATTTTAGGGGGATTCAAGTCATCAAACCAGCCTTTTAAAGATATAAAGGAGGATGACATGCAGTAAAGTGTCCAATGGAATCAAACCCACTAACGTAGCATCCTCTGTGACTCTGCTATCGACGCTCTATCGAATCCGCCTTTTCAACTCAAACGGATCGAGCAGAGCAACTATTCTGAGAGCTGGCGCTTGACTTCTGAACAGTTTTTCTTTTTCTTTCACTTTTATTGACCCGACTTGTTGGCTCCACACCGCATGCATACTCTGCAGCAGAATGATATTAAAATGATATTTGACATTGATCTCCACACACACAAAACCCAGGCACCAATTATGGAACAAGTAGACACACACAACACACACACACACACACACACACACACACACACACACACACACACACACACACACACACACACACACACACACACACACACACACAACACACACACACACACACACACACTCTCACACACAGGCTTGAATCTAATGAGTGGTATTTGTGCAGCGGTGTATTGATACAACCCTTGGCTTCACTGCTCTCTTGTCAAATCTTGTAGAGCAGAATCCCTGGCTGATGCCTGTTCTCCGCTATTGATTATTAATTTCTCTCTTGGCAGATTAGCCCCGAAGCTAGCTCAGAGCCAGACAAGTGTGTTTTAAACAGTAGAACTCTGTTTGAGCGTTGTGTAGGCGGCTCGGTAACTTTCTTTATGTTATGAAATACAAACAGAGATGGGAGGTAGTGGAGTACAAATACTTCGTTACTGTGCTTAAGTACATTTTTCTGGTATCATTACTTTACTCCACGACTTTTTACTTTTATTTCTTACATGTTGAACACAAATACCTGTACTTTCTACTTCTTACATGTTGAACACAAATACCTGTACTTTCTACTTCTTACATGTTGAACACACATACCTGTACTTTCTACTTCTTACATGTTGAACACAAATACCTGTACTTTCTACTTCTTACATGTTGGAACACAAATACCTGTACTTTCTACTTCTTACATGTTGAACACAAATACCTGTACTTTCTACTTCTTACATGTTGAACACAAATACCTGTACTTTCTACTTCTTACATGTTGAACTCAAATACCTGTACTTTCTACTTCTTACATGTTGAACACAAATACCTCTACTTTCTACTTCTTACATGTTGAACACAAATACCTGTACTTTCTACTTCTTACATGTTGAACACAAATACCTGTACTTTCTACTTCTTACATGTTGAACACAAATACCTGTACTTTCTACTTCTTACATGTTGAACTCAAATACCTGTACTTTCTACTTCTTACATGTTGAACTCAAATACCTGTACTTTCTACTTCTTACATGTTGAACCCAAACACCTGTACTTTCTACTTCTTACATGTTGAACTCAAATACCTGTACTTTCTACTTCTTACATGTTGAACACAAATACCTGTACTTTCTACTTCTTACATGTTGAACCCAAACACCTGTACTTTCTACTTCTTACATGTTGAACTCAAATACCTGTACTTACTACTTCTTACATGTTGAACTCAAATACCTGAACTTTCTACTTCTCACATGTTGAACACAAATACCTGTACTTTCTACTTCTTACATGTTGAACACAAATACCTGTACTTTCTACTTCTTACATGTTGAACTCAAATACCTGTACTTTCTACTTCTTACATGTTGAACACAAATACCTGTACTTTCTACTTCTTACATCTTGAACACAATTACCTGTACTTCTTCTACTTCTTACATGTTGAACACAAATACCTGTACTTTCTACTTCTTACATGTTGAACACAAATACCTGTACTTTCTACTTCTTACATGTTGAACTCAAATACCTGTACTTTCTACTTCTTACATGTTGAACTCAAATACCTGTACTTTCTACTTCTTACATGTTGAACTCAAATACCTGTACTTACTACTTCTTACATGTTGAACTCAAATACCTGTACTTTCTACTTCTTACATGTTGAACACAAATACCTGTACTTTCTACTTCTTACATGTTGAACCCAAACACCTGTACTTTCTACTTCTTACATGTTGAACTCAAATACCTGTACTTTCTACTTCTTACATGTTGAACTCAAATACCTGTACTTTCTACTTCTTACATGTTGAACACAAATACCTGTACTTTCTACTTCTTACATGTTGAACACAAATACCTGTACTTTCTACTTCTCACATGTTGAACTCAAATACCTGTACTTACTACTTCTTACATGTTGAACTCAAATACCTGTACTTTCTACTTCTTACATGTTGAACACAAATACCTGTACTTTCTACTTCTTACATGTTGAACACAAATACCTGTACTTTCTACTTCTCACATGTTGAACTCAAATACCTGTACTTACTACTTCTTACATGTTGAACTCAAATACCTGTACTTTCTACTTCTTACATGTTGAACACAAATACCTGTACTTTCTACTTCTTACATGTTGAACACAAATACCTGTACTTTCTACTTCTTACATGTTGAACACAAATACCTGTACTTTCTACTTCTCACATGTTGAACTCAAATACCTGTACTTACTACTTCTTACATGTTGAACACAAATACCTGTACTTTCTACTTCTTACATGTTGAACTCAAATACCTGTACTTTCTACTTCTTCCATGTTGAACTCAAATACCTGTACTTACTACTTCTTACATGTTGAACACAAATACCTGTACTTTCTACTTCTTACATGTTGAACACAAATACCTGTACTTTCTACTTCTTACATGTTGAACTCAAATACCTGTACTTTCTACTTCTTACATGTTGAACACAAATACCTGTACTTTCTACTTCTTACATGTTGAACTCAAATACCTGTACTTTTACTTCTTCTGTACTTCTATCTTCTACATGTTGAACTCAAATACCTGTACTTACTACTTCTACATGTTGAACACAAATACCTGTACTTCTACTTCTCACATGTTGAACCCAAATACCTGTACTTTCTACTTCTTACATGTTGAACACAAATACCTGTACTTTCTACTTCTTACATGTTGAACACAAATACCTGTACTTTCTACTTCTCACATGTTGAACACAAATACCTGTACTTTCTACTTCTTACATGTTGAACACAAATACCTGTACTTTCTACTTCTCACATGTTGAACACAAATACCTATACTTTCTACTTCTTACATGTTGAACACAAATACCTGTACTTTCTACTTCTCACATGTTGAACACAAATACCTGTACTTTCTACTTCTTACATGTTGAACCCAAATACCTGTACTTTCTACTTCTTACATGTTGACCACAAATACCTATACTTTCTACTTCTTACATGTTGAACACAAATACCTGTACTTTCTACTTCTTCCATGTTGAACTCAAATACCTGTACTTTCTACTTCTTACATGTTGAACCCAAATACCTGTACTTTCTACTTCTTACATGTTGAACACAAATACCTGTACTTTCTACTTCTCACATGTTGAACACAAATACCTGTACTTTCTACATGTTGAACACAAATACCTGTACTTTCTACTTCTTACATGTTGAACTCAAATACCTGTACTTTCTACTTCTCTCATTTTCCAAACAGCTGGTTCCTTTAGTCTGAATGTGTGTTTGATGCGTGATCATTATTCTTTAGAGTCATTGCGTGCCTATTGATTTGAACACGATCCGTGTATCCATCATTTCCTGGTCTTCTCTAAAGAAGAGGGACCAATGGAAACGTTGTCATGTTGCCGTTGTTCAGCATGGAAACATTCATTAGCTAACAATGACATTATTGTTCTATTAATATAAAGGGAGGTCAGGTACTCTTTAAAGCAGCTGCTAGTTATGGGTACTTTTTACTTAAAGGGGTCCTATCATGCAAAATGCACTTTTGTACGTCTTTTATACATGAATATGTGTCCCCGGTGTGTCAGGGAACTCACCAAGTGTCAGAAAACACGACCCTCTCTCTTTTCCTCCGTACCCAAATCTCTAAAACCGGGGCTGCCACGGAGCTGATTATTATTTGAATTTTTATGACGCCAGAAAAGGGGTGCTCCGCCTATATGGGCAACTCTCCACCTATCAGGGGAATGAGAGACCGCTCGAAAGCGCTGGAGACGCTGTAGTACATATGCCAGGCCTGTAGGTGGCGCTGTAGTCTGGCACAAAAGCAGAATCAGCCCTTGTGAAGACAGGGCTGGAAAAGAGCAAATAGAGCGAAATGAGGCATGGCTAAAATGCAGGATCTGTTTGGTATTTTGAAAAAACAAGTTCACAGACATGTTTGATAGGTATGGCCCTACAGTATATGTTTCAAATATAGCATGATAGGTCCACTTTAAGTTCATTTCAAAGCCCAAACTTCTTTACTTTTACTTGAGTAAAGAAGTGTTGTCAGTACTTCTACTTTCAGTATTTTTAAACACAAGTATCTGTACTTCTACTTGAGTAAAGGGTGTGTTGCCATCTCTGTATACAAAGCATACTTGGCTGTTTATAAAATGTAAAACTCAATCAATGGTGATGTGTGTCTTGGCAGTGTTTACCATCCCTTCATCTTCCTGACGTCTTTGAGACATGTCTGATAAATGAGGGAACATCTAATGAAGCAACCTTTATGCAAATGTATTCATCACCATCTGAGTTTGCATTGTGCCGAGGTATATGAATAACATCTCCTTGCTAAACAATTCTGAAATTAATATCATGTGCATCTTTTAAGAGGGGAAATAGATGTATGTGAGCGCCTGAGCAAACGCTGAGAGAAAAGTCCGCAGAGGAGGAGGGAATTGAATATGTGTTCCTAATTGATGTTTAATTAAAGAGCTTGTCCATATCATTAGTCTGTCTGTCATCCATGGTGCCATCAATCACTGGCGGCTGGCACGGCGGTCCATGAACGCATCCATCAAGACACTTAGCCAGTCAGAATACTCGCATTAGCCTCACCTCGCTGCCTACATGTATCGGTCGGTGTTTGTGTTAGACGAAGGCATTGAAGCACATTTAAGCGATTCCACGGGCATCAATCTCACTGTTGAGCTTCTGGCAAATGTACCAGGAGATTTGGGGCCATGGCTTTAAGTTTCTCTACATCGTGATGGTGGGAGGATTGCAACACTGCGAGTTCAATCGATTTTCAATCAGAACAGGACATGGTGGATGTGGAGTTTGGTATACCCTCCCACCAGGGCCGCCTTAATGCACGGGCTGACCTCCGGCTGAAATTATGAATGTAGGCGGGGTCCGTTACAGTTTGTTTTCATCTGATTTCAAATAAACAAAGTCTTGGCTTTCAGAATATTAAACTTGTTTCAGCAAATTCAGATGATAAATACAGCTTTGAAGCTTCGGCATAATTACAAGCGGAGAACGGAGTAACTTGACGTCACAGCAGGCATAACAACAGCCGGTGTTTCTCGTGAGTGTTTTCCCCGGGAAACAAACACAATACACACAAACGCCAAATTACACAAACACACACACGTATACACACACACTCGTGAGCTTCCCCAGACCAGTAATCCAAACGCAAATATCTTCCCTCCGTACTATTTTGGTCATTTGCTCCGCTAATCAATCAGATCGATGGATTCCAGAGATGACTCCGAAACAGTCAGTGGGCACCACTTAACAGCCAATCAGAATGAGAATATGTTTCACATGTGACTTATTCAAATTGCGAGTGATTGAGTGACAGATGAAGGTTATTTAGGAGAAAATGTCGGAGAAGAGAAAGTTTGAGAGTGGCGCTCGGAAAAGGAAATTGTTGAGGGAAAAGTAGTTTCGAGACAAGCAGCTATTACAAAACATGCCGAAGCTTACAGGTTATTTTAAACCTGTAGGCCAGGATGAGGAGGAAGGACAGATGAGTTCTGTACCGAGCGGCAGCGGTGCCGGCCGCGGGGCCTCGGAGCCAAGTAGGCCGTCTGGTTCTGATAGCGATGGAGTAGCTGGAGTAGCGGGAGAGGAAAAACAGACAGGAGGGACATTGTCCGTTGGAGGAGATGGGAGGACGATGAGGACTTGCTACGTGGAGGGGAGCCAACGGCAACCGGACAGATACATGAGGGAGGCCCAATACGTCACTCATCTGGAGGAGAGGACCAGGCGCGCGTAGAGCAGAGTGGAGAAGTGCGACCACAGAGCCTGCCGAGGCTATAAATGACTTTGATTTGTTGTTTAAATAGGGGGCCTACAAAAACTATCAGCCCCAGGGCCTGATGGCAGGTTAAGGCGGGCTTGCCTCCCACACCAGAGAGACTTCACTTTTAGACTTCGCTGCTGAAGTGCGAGCCGTTGCTACAAAGAGTGCGTTTGTTTATCTAAAGAGTGTGTGTTATATAACCACGTTAATTGTGAAATGTATTGTATAGTTTTATCAAAGTTATATTGTTGTTATATTGTAAAGTACAGTGGGCTTTGATATGCATTCACATTTCGAATTCTTGTGAGTTTCTCCCACGACTCTTATTTGAGAGTTTGCTGCCTCACAGAAACAAAGTAAACTTTTTTTGTTTGTACTTTAATACGAAACCTGATTGCACCAATAGCTGGAGGTCATGCAGTGAATCAATCAAACCATGCAAATCCATCTCAGTAATAACTGAAGTAAAAATGTATGCAACCTTATCACAATGATCCTCCGTTGTATTACATGTGCAACAACTGAAACATTTGGTCCTTAGACTCATCATTGCTATTTCCTTACAACAAATTACACTTACTTTAACTGACAGTAAGTACGTTAAAATTCACATTTTGTTTTCCCAAGTATCTCTCAATGATTACATTGGAAGACAAACAAATCAAATGTATTCTGAATATATTATTACATTATTTAACATCACTTACACTAATAGTTGCTGTTATCCATTTAAAAAAGCATCAGCCAAAAGTCAAATAATGACAAAGATGTTTGTGATGTCTCGAATGGTTTCATGTCTCCTTTAGGGGATCGAAGCTGTTTCTTTTTAAAGAGGACATATTCTGCTCATTCTCAGGTTCATATCAGTATGTAGTGTTTCTACTTTAAAGAGTCCTCTCCTGCTGATGTTCAGGTGTATATCAGTATGTAGTGTCTCTACTTTAAAGAGTGCTCTCCCGCTGATGTTCAGGTGTATATCAGTATGTAGTGTCTCTACTTTAAAGAGTCCTCTCCCGCTGATGTTCAGGTGTATATCAGTGTGTAGTGTCTCTACTTTAAAGAGTCCTCTCCTGCTGATGTTCAGGTGTATATCAGTATGTAGTGTCTCTACTTTAAAGAGTCCTCTCCTGCTGATGTTCAGGTGTATATCAGTATGTAGTGTCTCTACTTTAAAGAGTCCTCTCCTGCTGATGTTCAGGTGTATATCAGTATGTAGTGTCTCTACTTTAAAGAGTCCTCTCCTGCTGATGTTCAGGTGTTTATCTGTATGTAGTGTCTCTACTTTAAAGAGTCATCTCCTGCTGATGTTCAGGTGTTTATCAGTATGTAGTGTCTCTACTTTAAAGAGTCCTCTCCCGCTGATGTTCAGGTGTATATCAGTATGTAGTGTCTCTACTTTAAAGAGTCCTCTCCTGCTGATGTTCAGGTGTTTATCAGTATGTAGTGTCTCTACTTTAAAGAGTCCTCTCCTGCTGATGTTCAGGTGTATATCAGTATGTAGTGTCTCTACTTTAAAGAGTCCTCTCCTGCTGATGTTCAGGTGTATATCAGTATGTAGTGTCTCTACTTAAAGAGTCCTCTCCTGCTGATGTTCAGGTGTATATCAGTATGTAGTGTCTCTACTTTAAAGAGTCCTCTCCTGCTGATGTTCAGGTGTTTATCTGTATGTAGTGTCTCTACTTTAAAGAGTCATCTCCTGCTGATGTTCAGGTGTTTATCAGTATGTAGTGTCTCTACTTTAAAGAGTCCTCTCCCGCTGATGTTCAGGTGTATATCAGTATGTAGTGTCTCTACTTTAAAGAGTCCTCTCCTGCTGATGTTCAGGTGTTTATCAGTATGTAGTGTCTCTACTTTAAAGAGTCCTCTCCTGCTGATGTTCAGGTGTATATCAGTATGTAGTGTCTCTACTTTAAAGAGTCCTCTCCTGCTGATGTTCAGGTGTATATCAGTATGTAGTGTCTCTACTTTAAAGAGTCCTCTCCTGCTGATGTTCAGGTGTATATTAGTATGTAGTGTTTCTACTTTAAAGAGTCCTCTCCCGCTGATGTTCAGGTGTATATCAGTATGTAGTGTCTCTACTTTAAAGAGTCCCTCTCCTGCTGATGTTCAGGTGTATATCAGTATGTAGTGTCTCTACTTTAAAGAGTCCTCTCCTGCTGATGTTCAGGTGTATATCAGTATGTAGTGTCTCTACTTTAAAGAGTCCTCTCCCGCTGATGTTCAGGTGTATATCAGTATGTAGTGTCTCTACTTTAAAGAGTCCTCTCCTGCTGATGTTCAGGTGTTTATCAGTATGTAGTGTCTCTACTTTAAAGAGTCCTCTCCTGCTGATGTTCAGGTGTTTATCAGTATGTAGTGTCTCTACTTTAAAGAGTCCTCTCCTGCTGATGTTCAGGTGTTTATCAGTATGTAGTGTCTCTACTTTAAAGAGTCCTCTCCTGCTGATGTTCAGGTGTATATCAGTATGTAGTGTCTCTACTTTAAAGAGTCCTCTCCTGCTGATGTTCAGGTGTATATCAGTATGTAGTGTCTCTACTTTAAAGAGTCCTCTCCTGCTGATGTTCAGGTGTATATCAGTATGTAGTGTCTCTACTTTAAAGAGTCCTCTCCTGCTTTTGTTCAGGTGTATATCAGTATGTAGTGTCTCTACTTTAAAGAGTCCTCTCCTGCTGATGTTCAGGTGTATATCAGTATGTAGTGTCTCTACATGTCTCCATGCTTTAATGTTCAAAAAGCTCTTTATTTTTCTCATACTGCCTGTGCTGCAGCACCTCTTTTCACCCTCTGTCTGAAACCAGAGCCCAGTCTGCTCTGATTGGTTAGCTGTCCGGCTCTGTTGTGATTGGTCAACCGCTTAGAGATGTCCCGCCCCTTAGCCTTATCACGTTCAATTTGTAGGAGCCCTAGCCAATGAAAGCTTGAGTGTTACAAGTAAGGGGGAAACTTTGGGATATTAGCCTTTGCAGACCGTTTACATGCACACAAACCAATATAACATACAACAGGGAAGGGGAAATCCCCAAGAGCTTAACAGGGCCCCTTTAAGACTCATTATGTGACTTCTAGTCTTAAGGCTATTTTTGTATTACAGTTATGTCCAGTTTGAGTCCAGCAGCTATGCATTGATGTTGAAGTGCTAGATGATTCAAATGGTATATCATGTAGTAAGAGACCTTTGAAGAGGCCTGTTTGATAATGATAATGATGAGAAATACCACCATGACATCATCTTCAAAGATGTCTTTAAAGCACTGCGTCCCGATTCACGTGTTTTTGACTTTTAAAGGTCAAATGTTCTGCAACCACACAATTTGTAATAGCAGGTGTCGTGATCTTCAAACGGCAGATTATCTCGATTTCAAAGAAGACTTTCATAATGAAATAATTTTTTGAACAAAGTTCCTGCAACGCCTGTGGCTTTTCTTAAACAGAACGAGGATCTAGAAGCACATCGCAGCACTGCATGCCTCCGCAACAAGAACAAATAATCACCCACAAAATATGAAAATGACTGGGAGGCAGTAGGGTTGGGAACCGAAACTCGGTTCCAGATGAGAACCGATAAGAAAATGCCGGGTACCGGGTACCCATACAAAATACACAATTTCGGTTCTGCTTAACGGTTCCTAAACGCGGTAGACCCTGTATTCCAGCGGGTCCGTCTGCACCGCGGTGCTGCGGTGACCCGGTGGAATACAGGGCGGACCTGGAGAATCACAGAACGGCCGGTCGTCAGCGGGCCGTTGACGGCCGGCTCGGTACGCTGACGGCCGGCACTGCCCTTCATTTTTTTAAACGGCATCATATAAATTGCGCTGACAGGCGACAGAGGTCCACAGTTGCCCCGCAGCGATGCTCCCCCGCCCTCCCGTAGACATTTCACGAGCTCAGTCACTTCATAACACCAAAGATAGGTCGCGGTAAACACTCTGAAGTGAGGCTCCACTACACTAAAAAAGAAAAAGAAAAGGCAAAGTGTAATGCCTGTTAATAGCTTGCCACAGGCATAGCTCCGTTAAAATAAAGCACAACTATTGTGCAATACATTTGTATTGCATGTATATTTTTTACTAACAATTTCAGTTAAAGCTTTTAAGAATACATATATTTGTGTTATCTAAACGTTTGACCTCTTTATTTTACAATTTTGGAATCGAAACGGGGAATCGATAAGAACCGGAATCGATAAGCAGAACCGGAATCGAAATCGGAATCGATAAATTTCAAACGATACCCATCCCTAGGAGGCAGATATGGAGATGATTGCGTCCTCATTGAGCTTTTTTGGTTAGCAGATCTTTTATGAGACGTGAAAGTTACTTTTCATCTGCCTCTCAGAGGTTTTCAAGTCCACTTTTTCTTTCCCCGGGAGTTTTCGATGCAAATCCCTCCTTACAAAGCAGCCGACTAAAGCGGGCTGCCTGTGGTCTCCGATGTCATTAACACTGAGATGAAAGGCTGAATTTAATTTAGCAGCTGCTGACTGGAGAATGGAATCGAGTGTAATGTCACACAGGGTGCATCACACACAAACATTTTGTCCATCCATCTCTTTGGCTCCGTTCTCCCTGCTTATCTCTCTCTCTTGTTTTCACTAAACACTAAAGCCCCATTCTAAATATACACAAAGAACCAGTTAAGGAGCTCAAATGAATACATTTGTGGCCGCTTCATGGATGTGACAAGCAGTTACTGGCTGCAGACAATAGGAAGACGGATACACACACACACACACACACACACACACACACACACACACACACACACACACACACACACACACACACACACACACACACACACACACACACACACAGACACAGACACAGACACACACACACACACATACCATGTATACATCACTTCAGGGGACATTACATTGACTTACATGCATTTCCTGGAGACTTATTCTAACCTTAACCATAACCAACACATGCCTAACCCTAACCCTAACCCTAACCTTAACCATAACCAACACATGCCTAACCCTAACCCTAATCCTAAACCTAACCAAGTCTTCACCCTAAAATTAATGATCCCCCTCATGGGGACCTCCAATTTGTCCCCATAAGGGAAGCCAGTCCCCACACGTGACTATGTAAACAGATTTAGGTCCCCACAAGTATAGTAATGCTAGACCACACACACACGCACACACACACACACACACCCTTTCTCCGGTTACAACACATGACGCAATCCCAGGAAACAAGACAGTAGTGCTTTCCGGGTTGGCACCGCTCACAGTAGCAGACGTTTATCTGTCTCTGGGCGCGGATTGCGTTTTCTTGCGATATGCTGATTAATGACGCATCGTGTCGTTTCACATGCATTTTCACGGAGAAGAAACATTCTCATTATCTCCTGACACGTTGATCTATTGCTCAAAGTCCAACACTTTGTTGTACTTTTTCGGAATTGAGGCGTGGAGAAATGCAAACTCGCGTGTGTCCATATGATACATGAGGAAACGATGTTTGCTGAGAGAGATAAGCAACACACGGTGACTTTATGTAACGAGGTCACAGATCTGTTTATGCATAACGAGTGCAATCATGGATCTATGTTTATAGGTCAGTTTGACATTACACTCATTGATCAATATTCCTCTATTGATATTCTTTTTCTTGAGCTATTTGGAAAACAAGAGTTTATTTTGTTGCCCTTCAAACCATAGCAGCTTGTAACATTTTAAAACATGAATACAACGATTATCTAATTTTTAGAACATTTTCAAATTGCTTAGCACATTTAAAAAATCACCAGAACAGCAGCAGTTATACCTGATATTATACACATTGTTATTGTATCAGTATACAAATAACAAAGAAAGGGTAGTTTGCTAATACGGTATGTTACTAATGAGGACAATCCAAATAATATGACATGTTTTTACCAGGGTAGGGGGGGTTACTTTTTGAAATCTAGTCTGTTACAATTACTAAGTACCTATACAAAACCTAATCTGATTACATTCTGTTTTGGGTTTGGTCGATATCAACTGCAAAATAAATATTAATAGTATGCGCCAGAAATAATTTCTCCCCCTGCCTGAAATGCTTCCATTGGACTCCTTTGTATACTTTTGCGACATAGTGACATCACTATGTAGCACTTGTGCTCAGTACTCAAGTTGTAAAAAGAAATCAGGGGGGATGGTGGATTTTATCATATGGGGACATAATTGATTCTGATAACCCGCCGAGGGTGGGAGACCAACCAGAATAAAGATAATTATTATACTCCTAAAACAACATGCATGTTATGGATGTTCAGATACTCCTGTCATTGCTCTTGACCAAGGCACCTCAGAATTAGAGTCGGTCCCCGGGCTGCCATGGCACCACTAACATTTAGGGTCAAATGCAGAGGGCAATTAGTGCAAAATCACTTTAATTTAAAGGGGGGGAGGGGATACAAAAATGTGGTTATAATGGAAGTCTATGGTACAAATCTTGTAGGTTAACAGTCCCTCATTTATTATTTAGATGACCAACTGATTATACTAATAATAAAGTCAAAATAGTTTTTAGAATATTGAATTATAGTGTATTTTTTCAAAAAAGCAGTTACTGGTATACGATCAAAACTGGTATCTAAAGGGTTACATTTGTATCGTAATTAATTAAATCATTATGTAAATTAAACACTTCATGAAAAATTTGAGGAAAAAAATTAGAATTGTTTTTATCCGTCATCATTTTATTGCAGTTCAAATACAAATATTTTATGTTAACATTCCCAATGTTACTTTTTTTAACAGGGCATTAAGTGCAAATTGAAATTGTTTACAAAATATGAAAATATATTAAAAGATTATACAGATAATACAAAATAGGACCAATGTTGTCAATGGCTGCCTACTCCACTCTCCCCCATCTCATAGAAGTTTACAAAGATTTTCATAATCATGTTTTTTGGTCTCAATTTTTCTGGCTCTTGCTTTCGGATTGTTAGCTAAGCAATGGCTTTGAAGCCAAGTCTTGACATAATACCTCTGGTCTGAACTTGTTCAGTGGAGGGCCAACACACTTGATGAAAAGCAAGGCTGACATGCTTTTTACCTCTAGGAAGCTTCTAGTTGTGGTTAAAATGTTCATCTGACTAAACCCACGTTCACACTCAGCTGTGGAGATGACCAGAGTGTTCACTGCTTGAAGGAAGGGTTTCAGCTCTTCTGGTGCTGGTGGTATCATTCAGGGGCGGACTGGGACTAAAATTCAGCCCTGGAAACTGACCCAGTCCGGCCACATGAAATATCAAATGTTAGAAATTCGCTGTTTATTATTTAAAGTTCTACGTCCGATTCGCTCCTTTTTTCCTCTCTGTACACAGCTCCAGTTTGGGCATTGGCCTGTCATCAGATTTCATTTTTAGTTGCTGCTGTAGCGGAAGTTTAGTACAATTATTTTTTGATGAAATTCTCCACCCTCCATAATTGCAATTGCTTCAGTTGCTTACTACTTTTTAAGGGTGGTGATGACAGTTACAGTACGAACTGAAGTTGATGCGATTTGATTGGATTGTGAGGCATGAGTGAGCCTCATCTGATTGGTCAATCCCTCAATTTCTTTTCAACAAGGGAAGCCAATTTTGGCTAGCCTCCTCTCGCAACAGAGAGTGCAATACTGTTTCATCATAACATCTAGAGGGGCGCTGTTTCACTCTTTGTAAAATACTCAATGAGAATGGGGGAGAGATGGGCCGGCAGAATAATTACCGAAACTAAACAAAGTGTTTTTATTTATTTATTAAAATTATAACTACAATCCAAAAAAACAGGAGAAAACGCCACTGAGTTCAAGGGGTAATTCTCACCCACCTCTTGCTCTTGCTCTGCACTTGTATGTGCCAGTTGAGATGGTTCTTCCAGCAGCTCAACTCTCTGTCCCTCATCATGAACGCAGGAGGCTGGCTGTATATCTGAACTCGCGCCCTCATCATTCTCTTCATCATCTTGCACTTGTTCTAAGCTGCTGATGATAGTGCTTGTAGCAGCGCTGCTGCCAAAAAGGTCTATCAATTTGCGACATTGATATGCTTCACCTGCGAGTGACTTCACCTTTTTCTCTCTTGCCTTCTCGCCCCACCTTTTTCTTTTTGTTTTCTTTGATTTGTATCCATGTTTTTTCATTCTCCCTGTCTGCCGCGGCGTCTAATCCCTTCGCTTCGTGTGGCCGGTCTTTTTTCTTCTTCGTGTGTGATTATTTGACAGATAAGAACCACACAACTGCATTAGCGCCCTCTGTCGGCCGTCAGTGCAATTTATATGATGACGTTAAACTATTTTTTTTTTTTAAAGGGCCGGCCGGCCGTCAACAGACCTTGACGGCCGGCCGTTCTGTGGTTCTCCAGATTCTACAGATGGCCAGTCCGCCCCTGGTATCATTTCATCAACAGTTTTGAGTCTTACCAGCTAGCTAACACGAGAGAAAAACGTAGCTAAACTCCAAACTAAGTTGTTATTGCTGCTTATGTCCATAGATTCCACCTTTGGTGACTAAAGTAATGAGTAAGATTACTGACTTTTGACTTACCTGAAATGTTATTTTTAGTATTTTTAAATATGAAGTCCGTCAGATCGCGTTGTCCTCCTGGTCGCTTGGCCATTGTGATGACCGTTTCCTGCGCTTCTGGCATCGATCAAACAGGCGCATCACGGCGCTCTGGCGCCCTCTAGGGCACTCGCATAGTATAGCGTCAGTGACTTGGTAAACATGTCATTGCGTGTGTGCGTGCTCCCTCGCCCACAGTATTTTACTCAAAATGCGCAAAATTAATGTTGAAATAGCAGTAATACCAGTGCCACGTTAATTGATACAATTACATAAGGGATGGAAAGGGGGAATGGCAGTTTTAGAAGGGGGATGATTTTGACCGTTTTTATTTCAGGGGGGATGCCATCCCCCCTCATCCCCTCTCAACTCGAGTACTGCTTGTTCTCCTGTTGGCTGGTGCTCCAACACATATGTGATAGGCTTAGGGGCGGGACATCTCTAAGCAGTTGACCAATAACAACAAAGCTGGCCAGCTAACCAATCAGAGCAGAATGTCCTCTAATAAGTCAGGTGTCTACCTACTGCATTTAACAAAATATAGATATGTTTAAGTATAATTTAAGTAGTCTAAATGAAAACCAAAAAGAAGTATTTTGTTTTAAGGGGAATACAGTTACCTTTTTCCTGTATCCTGATTACGTAATCTTGTAACAATTCATCCCCAAGCTGGAGTTTTACAGATCATTTTGAAAAGTGGAGATTGCCATATAAATAATGAGAACCATCCAAATACATAAATACTCTACTGTCATGATTAATGTCAGAATAAAGGTGTCAGAATGTTATTTTTTAAAAAAGGCTCCTTTTAAGTCGACATTTGTTGGCTTATGTTGAGTGATAGAAGATGGATTTCAGTACAGTATGACTTTAGTGCCTCCCATGGGATATGTAAAGCTGTATGTCTGTGAATGTATTCACCAACTGTCTTGTTAAGCTTTATTTATTGACTATTAGCATAATTAGCTCAGTAATTATGCTGTCACACTAAACAGCCAGCCCGAAAGCCTTTTGTTGATCAGACCAAATATAGCGCTGTTTCTCAGACACTCATATATATTTCTTCATAGTTTCTGTGGCACAAATGACCAATTACCGGGTGCTTGAATCCATATTTGTACTTGCTGTGTTACGTGTCGGTGACTGAGTGTGACAGAAGTATGCAACATTATTATTTAAATAGATTCGGAGATTGAAGCCGTGAACAACATCCTGCATTGTGCTCTGTAGCAATGCAGTAGATGATACGCATAATTAGCCATTGTGGATGTGAGTGTGTGCATAATGTTTACGTGCCTATGGGGCTGTTATTATAATAAACCATATGTGCCATAAGGACGGTATTCTCAACAGCCTTTCCTGTGTGAGCGTTCATATTAGAAGTTAAAGAGTCCCTAAAGAAAAGCAGATTCCTGCCTAAAGACATCCTCTACGTCTCAAATACAAATATGTTCATTTGTATAGGTAGCCATATGCCTTATTGTTCATTTACTTAGAGGAACATGTTGCATTGCAGAAGCTATTTCTTAGAGTTCTGTTCCGTTAATGATTACCAACCTTTAAAAGTATGTAAAATCCTTATTTTGCTGAACCATGGGCAAGTTTCTTGAAGCTACACAGGAGAGAGTGGCTTTTTATTTGCTTTAGCTTCACAGATATTTTTTGTGATTAACTCAATTAACTGTTAAAAACATGGAAGTATTTTCTGTTATATCACCCCCAGGTTTCTGCCTAACCCCTAGATTCCACCGGGTCCGTCTGCGTCGCGTTACGTCTGCGTCGCGGCGTTCGCACAGATCGCGGCCACTCTAGTCAATGGGTGCTATTCCACCAGACGCGCCGCGTTACGGCTCAGAAGCGTCCCAGAAGCGTCTCGGCGCTGGGCTCCGCTCAACATAGGATGCAAGTCTATTTTCGACGCGAGGCGTTGCAGAGGCGCCGGGCAGGAAGTGGAACGGTCAGAGAATCCGGCCCATCCCAAAACAAACTAATTTTGCAGACCCTATCCCTCCGTAGTCTTTCAAGTAGGAGGAGAAATGCGAGCGTTCTCCTCCGGTTTACAGGCACTGTGTAAATTATATATAGAATAATTCTGATGATGAATGCATTTTTTTACCACTAAAATACAGCAACACATCTTTGATTCATGTCGTTTATAACTGGGATAGTACAATTATTATTAACTTTGTCTGTACAAAGTAGCCTGTCCAGGAAATATGCCCAAATCAACAAAAACTGCGAGCCGGCAGGCAAGACGCTCCGCTTCTGAAATGCTTCTGAAACGCGCCCGGTAGGGTATGACGCCGGAGGAGGCCGGACCAAAACCGCGGCGCAACCGTGACGCGGCGCAGACGGACCCGGTGGAATCGAGGGGTAACTCTTAGCTAATCTAAAAATAGGCAAAGACAGGGGGAGTCCGTGGAGCTGAGGCATGGCAACTGAAGACTTGTTGAAAAAACACAAATACAGTCGTTCCCTTAATTTTGAAAAGCTTTAGGTCTTGGAATAAATTAAACAGATGATTTAAACAAACAAAAAACACCTCTGTTGAGTTCTAAGAAATTGAGAAATTATCCATAGAAACCAAAACCGTTTTTGGTACCAGACTGTAAGCATTTCTATTTCTGCTGTAAATTGGGTATTTTAACTCGGGGGAATATCTTGCAGGATTTTAGATTTGAAGCTGCCTCAAGTTTCCATTTCAAGGAACTGCAGTTTAAGGTGGTTTGAATGCAGAACAGAAATGGTCCTTGATCCCATTGGAGGTAATTCCAATAAGTACTACTTGTTTCTGTATGAATTTATGTCCATGTTATTTAGCTACATCGTCCCAACCATCGTAGTTCAATTGTTAACATTCAAGGACTAGATCAACTGCAACATACCATACCAAAGAGATGGGATTCATCATGTACATTTAAGTCAAAAGAGGCTTCACTCTCTTAACCTCCTCTAACATCTTGAAGTGAATGAACGAATTTCACCCTGAGAGGGATAAAGGACGGGAACATGTTTAAATACTTTAAAGGTCCCAAGTCATGGCCATTTCTACTGATCATATTTCCATTGTTGAGGTCTACTAAAATAGATTTATATTGTGCAATTTTCCAAACTCACATTGGTTTCTCATACAGCATCTCTGTAAAGTATGTGTATTCACTCTCTGTCCTACACGGCTTGTTGGAGCTCCTGCCCCCCCCCCCCCCCCCCTCCCTGTGAGCCCAGTGTGCTCTGATTGGTCTGGACGTTGCAAGGCTCGCTGCTCAGTGTGCTGGCTTACTGGTGTGGTTTCTGGGTCGGCGATACAGCGGGACAGCGTGAAACTCATCCTGAGCACACACAAACACTCACAGCCGAAGTAAAAACAATAAGTGTGGCTTGATATTGAATAAGAAAAAGGTTTAGAACGCTGTGAGAACGGGTCTACGGAGAGCATTTCTCCACCATCCCAACTCGTCTATTACCAACCAGGGAGTTCTATGCAAGTCAATGGGACTCCCTGTTAGTTGAACATTTACGCTAAAGGTCCTGGTGTGTGAGGAGCTCTGCGGATTGGTCCATTTTGGTTCCTGGAAGAAACAAATGGAAAATGAGAAATGTCCAACGAGGCGTTCTGGGGCAGCACAGACAGGTCTTCTCTGTGTTAGAGTTTTACTCGCTACAGGGTGTACTTTGAGGGTTTGTGACTCTGCAGACCGTTTACATGCAGAAAAACCTTCATAACACACAAGGGGATGGGTAATAACCGGAGAAGCAGGACATGGGACCTTTAATCCATCCACTGTTGAATTATCTCAGCCTATAGCTCAAATTAAAGTTGATCTGTACCATTTTAATTAGTGCTCCGCTTGGATTAAAGTGCTGGAACACATCCGAGCGTCGACCTCCGTGAACTCTTTGATTAAAGTTAAATCCACGTTTATTCTGCGGGGTGGCGGTTGCTCTGAGATTAGTGACAAGAGCAGTAAATTGACTCCCAATTGGATCCATCAGGGCACTTAGCCAGCCAGTTAGTTGCATTAGTTTCTCCTTGCTGCACTCTGCCATCGTTTTGTTTTGTTTCCGTCAGACACAGCAGCAGTGGGTCCAGTTTAGTGTTCATGTCTTCCTGCTGCACCGAGGCCTTTCTCTGCAGCATCAGTCACATTACTGAGGCTGCTGGGGGAGACACCCGGGGCACAACAAGACATTTCAATTTATAGAAAACCCCCAGTAATTTATTCGACGCCGGAAAAAACGCATCTGCTGTGATTTTAAATACGTTTTAGAGGGAAGACAGAAAGCAGTAGCACTTTCAAATCAGCATGAAACAATGAGAATCAGCTAAAAGATATATAAAGCTTTTACTGACTGTCCTTTATTTAATTTATTTTTTATTCTAAGCTTTTATGCTCTTAACCTTTTTTTTATATTACCATATTTTATTCAATATGCTCCTTAGATAACTTTTTATTTTATTTGTTACTATTTTCTCCTTATAGCATTGTGAAGCACCTTGAGATGACGTTGTTTTTAAAGTGTGCTATATAAATTAAATGTATTATTATTAGTATTATTATATTATTATAGTTAGTGGTAGGAAATACAGAGGTGGGAGGTTACTAAGTACATGTACTCAAGTACTGTATTTAAGTAAAATGTTGAGGTATTTTTACTTTGCTAAAGTATTTCCACTATGTTGTACTTCTACTCCCCTTCAATTCAGAGGTAAATTGTGTACTTGTACTCCACTACATGTATTTATCACCTTCAGTTACTTCACAGATGTGGATGAATGATGTGAAATATAATCAAGTGTTGAATCAGACTTTAGTTCCACCTGGAGTAAATCCACAAGCTACCCTGCAGCATACAAAGTCATTCAAACTAGCTGCACCTTCACCAGCTTTGAGAACACTTTAAAGATCAATCATTATAAAACACATCATATATATTATTCTGAAATGGACCAATCTGCACAATGACTACGCTCCTTTAACTATATTTTGATGCTAACTTTTACTTGAGTAACCTTTTAAATGCAGAACTTTTACTGTAACAGAGTATTCCTACACTCTGGTACTTCTACTTCGAGTACTTCTCCCACCTCTGATGAAATAAGGACAGTTTTAGATGTGGCTGAGGTTATAAAATAGGCTTGTGGCCAGGTTTTATGAGAAAAGCTGTGTTTTCTCCCTCAGGTTCACTGAGCTATGAATGAGTGTAATTATGAATGTTGAGCATGTTTTTAGCCACAAGGTGAATGTCTTCTCTGGATAAACAGAAGCTGCTGCGATTCATGCAGCTGCGCTCTAATGAAATGTCAAATTAAAGGCAGTGATTCACATCATGTTGGCCAATGTGTATTTCTTAAGCTTGGTGCTTTAAAACATCTCCGATTGTTGCTCTCCACTGTCTGAGTCTACTGCCTTGAGGCGAGACACTGCAGGCTAAAAACCTTTTATTTTTATTTTTTATATCATGCACCATTTTGGGCTGTTTTGCTTCCATGACATGGAAGTAACATCCAAATGTGTATTTCGGATGTGTTTTCAACATTTGCCTTACTTTGTCTATTTGGTATTTTAGATTTCTCCTATAATCTCTGAGGTTTACATTAGATAATACCTCATTTGCATATTTAAACCTAACATAAGATAATTTGCTATATATTTTTAATGCAATTAATAATTATCTCAATGTAAATGAGCAACTAGAGAAGTTTCAATGTGATATTTATCAATCAAAATGTTTACCCTATCACATGTAATGTCTTAAAAATTGATAAAACTGTAATTATATACAGGGAACACAGGGATTTTAGCCTTTGCAGACCATTTACATGCACAAAAACCACACTAGAGGAAAGTAAAATCCCAAAAAGCATGATAAGGCCTCTTTAGGGGATGTCTTTATCTATAAGTATATATACATATCTAAGATTTTCATCAACACAATTACACTGTAGCTATGTAGGAAAGACAATAAAAGCCTTGAATCTTGAATATGCATATTTAAAAAGCTTGTATTACAAAACAATCCAACCTAGGAAGTATCATGATGATATATCAGATATAATTATCCCCTGTTCACCTGTAGTGCTTCCCCTGAAGGTTTTTCTCATATGCACTTGGCTCTAACCATGGCCCGCTGGATCCCCACCCTGTGTGTTCTCACAGAATCAATACTGCAGCGCCTCGGTACAAGCAGCTACAAAAGCTCCAGCCAGTAATGAGCAGCTGCAGAAGGAATAGTTACAGATTTTAATCTTTGGACGGGCTGAAAAGAAGCTGTTTCACTGGGCAGCAGCAGGGTGCAAACAGGGTGCAGAAGCAGAATGAGTGAGTGTTAACCCCTGAAGAATTGGAAATCATCTGACAGACAGAGTGTGTGTGAGGCTATCGATCAATATTGTAAAGTACATTTACTCATGTACTGCATTTACAGTTTTGAGGTACTTTACTTGAATATTTCCATTGTATGCTACTTTCTACTTTTACTCCACTACATGTATTTAATACCTTTAGTTACTTTACAGATGTGGATGAATGATGTGAAATATAATCAAGTGTTGAATCAGACTTTAGTTCCACCTGGAGTAAATCCACCAGCTACCCTGCAGTATACAAAGTCATTCAAACTAGCTGCACCTTCACCAGCTTTGAGAACACTTTAATTATCAATCATTATAAAACACATCATATATATTATTCTGAAATGGACCAATCTGCACAATGACTATTTTTACTGTCGCTACTTTCAGTATATTTAGATGCCAATACTTTTCTACTTTTATTTGAGTATAATTTTGAATGCAGGACTTTTACTGTAACAGAGTATTCCTACACTCTGAACAGATTTAGGTCCCCACAAGTATAGTAATGCTAGGCCACACACACACACACACACACACACACACACACACACACACACACACACACACACACACACACACACACACACACACACACACACACACACACACACACACACACACACACACACACACACACACACACACACACACACACACGTATACTGTACAGCTCTGCTATCATGGGATCAAGAGAAGGTGATTAATCCAACATGGTGATCAGACCATATGGAGACAATGCTGACTCACTTCCCACTGGAGCTCTCACACAAACACACACACCACTTGCATCATCGCCACCAATAACAAATACAGACATGCATACAGAACAGCCGACAGCCGTCTATAACTCTGGATTGGATTACATTCTCAGGACCCCATTAATTCCTTATGGATTCTCATATTGATTTAGAGGCCTCTGGTCTTGTTAATTCAACCCAGCCCCAGACAGGGTTTGATTCAGATATGGAGCCTCAAGGTGACTGCTACTTGTAAGGAACGGGTGAATAAAGCCCAGGAAGGCAGTAAGGAGGGGAACAAGAAGGACATAAAAGAAGGGATATGATCAAGAGACTCACAGAGGTACTGGCAAAGAGTGAACATGAGTGTAAAGAAGGCAAGAAAACGGCAACAACAACAAAAAGAGTAAATAATATAGGAAGAAAATTGGAAAGAAATTGGTTAACGATGTATGGATATCCACTTTGTAAACCCTTGGATGACAAACAGAGAAAATGAATGTCGTTAAATTACTCATTTCCATCTTTATGCATTAGGAGGTTTTATTTTCACTCAGTTAATTTTTTCATTAGCTCGTTATGCTAATGAGGCGTTACATAAAACCCTCTCCGTGAAAAACAACTCGGAGGTTATTCCCGTGTCTGTGTACATGTGTGTGTATTTTTTTGAAGAAATATGGAGTATGTCTTTCTATGCTTGCTTGTGCACACAACCATGACGGCCACATGCAAACATTTGATGAATCACCAATTGATTAAGATGACTTTGCAGTAATTAATTGGGCTGCAGTAATAAGATAAGTCGCATAACTTTAGACAAAGGACAAGGACACGTAGAGATTCATCTAACAAGTAACTAAATATACATTGTGGATGTGGTGACATTTATAATATTGAATTGCTGGTTCACAACCGAGCCATGTGCCATAAGTCAGAAAGAGGACGACATATATTCTGTCTTTTCTAGACACTTTGTTGCCTTTTTCTCATTCAAGGAAATGCCATTATCAGTGGTTGAGAAGATATAAATTAGGAACATGCTGTTCTGTCTTCTGAAACTTGGAGAATGGACTGAGAGGCGTTATTAGTCATTGTCAGGCTGAGTGTCTGATGGCCAACCACTGCTTTCATCCCTCTCCTTCCTTACCCATCTAAAGTTTGTCTTCGCTTCAACTCAAATTGTATTTTAAAGCTTTCTATTTTTTCAACTGGTTGGCTTTTTACTTTAAATCTTTTTCTTCAGTCAATATGTACCTACTTTGGTTTCTCTATTTTATTATAGGGCTGCACGATTTGGGGAAATAATCTAATTGCGATTTTTCTGACAGATATTGCGATTGCGATATTTATTTTTAAGCGACCCAACGGAAGTTTATTGTAAAATGCGGCCATATCTCCGGCTAAGAAGGTCGCATCAACGTGCTCCCGTCTCTAGCACCCCCGCAGCCCGAGCTACGAGTGAAAGAACTAAACTTACATGAAACTTCCGTTGGGTTGCTTTAAAGTCAAGCTTCGGTTTAAGATTCACCCTGTAATAGAAACATGTGATGGAGCATTACTAACCTGACTCAGATGGTTTGTTTCACCAAAGCATCTAGAAAAGCTCCATTGGAAGCCATTTGGAAAAGCATTTCAAAAATACTTGGCAGGTGATAGGATCAATCTGTCAATCACTTACTATCATGGGCCACTACTGATTGGTTAACAATGGCTGGTACATGTGGAGCACAGCACTTCTGATTGGTTAACAATGGCTGGTACATGTGGAGCACAGCACTTCTGATTGGTGTGGATGACTGACACAAGAAGAACAAAAAAATCGCAGGTTTTGCGAATCAATAATCTTATAATTTAAAATCGCGATTTTGATTTAAAATCGATTCATCGTTCAGCCCTAATCGTATGTACATTTTCGTCCGTGATTTTGCTTTTTTTAGCACAACACGAGAGCATTCTGTTGGTTTGAAGATATTTTGGGTGGTCTTCCCATGAATGTATAAAGATGACTAGAGTCCGTTTGATGGTTCGTGTTCATTCTTAGGAAAATAGCTCAAGAAACCAACATTTCTTGAATCTAGGGAACAAAGGGTCTATGTCATGATATGGGCCCATGGAGCATGTGCGGTTTTGTTTTCCTGCAGGAATTAGACCTAAATCCTGGAAATGAGTCAGCATTTTATCACTTCCAGTTCCCTCATCTCAAAGTCAAGGTTTTTTTTTGTTAGTGGTAAGACAATAAGGTCTATGGTTGCACAAGCTCAAGAGATGTTCACGTTTTGTTCTTGGACAAAAAATACATCAATAAAAGCCCCGCTAGCATAAATGTTCAAAGCTTCTATGTGTCATAAAAAGTCAGACTTAAGCTAGGTGGCGTTGATGCGCAGCCATGACACCTTGATGTTTTCCGTTTATAGCTTAATGTTAACTTTCACAAAGTACTGTTATGTGGTGATTGGTGACAAAATGTGTTCAATTATAAACGTTTGTTTCTCATTAAAACCTATTGTTGTTTATTTCATTTTTGAGCTGGGAGCACTTGTGATGCCCACTTCCAGGTCGGCCTACAAAAATACGTAATCACTGCACAAATCTATTGGGTACTTGGCAGTTGTAGTACCACCATTTGGCCACTACAACATGTGCTTCAATGTACTATGCACTTGTTTTCACCACCTGGTTGTGTTTTAATTGCATAATGGCCCCCATAGAAACTAAAGTATCTGGTATTTTTTTTCTTTGTTTCCAATCTAACCGCTTCCTCCCTTTCTTCTTTATTCTCAGCTTTAGAAAAAGTCGGCCGTGACTCCAGTTACGAGCAGGAGGGGAAGGTTCAGTTTGTGATGGACGCTGTGTACGCCATGGCTCATGCTCTGCACCGCATGCACCGGGACCTCTGCTACGGGTACCCCGGCCTCTGCCCGCGCATGGCTAGCATCGACGGCAAAGAGCTGCTCGGATACATCCGTGCTGTGAACTTCAACGGTGAGTGAGACCCTTGTGGTGTGGACACACTCAGGTGTAACCACACACACACACACTACTAACAGAACATCTAACAGAGCGAAACTCACTCTGCCATCTGACCTTATAACCCTTCACTCCATCCCATCCTTCATGATTTCTCCTTTTATCCAGTGTGTTGCAGCTGTGCTCAAACCATCAAATGCTCAATGGTGTATGGTGAAGAACACGGCACACAAATTGGCTTAAAAACGTCAGGTTATTCCTTTAGAAACACACATAAGGGCTAAGGCAGTTTCCATAAGTAAAACATTAATGCATGTATCTGCTTTGGGTTCAGATCCATTACATTTATTTGTTTTTCGTGCTCAGACACTGGACACTAGCCCTAACCCCGATTGTCCGATTCTACTCATTATTTAACAATGATATGCTTCTAATTTGTCTAATCCTTATTATAAAAACATGTCAAGTAGTTTCACCTTCAAATTTAAATAAATCTGGCTGCTTTCCCCTTTTAATTTCCAGACTTTGTTTTGTCTCTATTTAAACCTGTAGTACTAAATATTATATTCCCCTTCTCTCTCCATGACTTCCTCCACTGCTGACAAGTTTAAGTTTGTGAAAAACATACAATAATTTCCTAAATAATATCCGTCACCTCGTTTGAATATTCTCCTATTAATCCAATTTCCCAAACCCTGATGCGCCGGTACCTGCTTTTCTGTCAGCCTTTTCATTTCCTGTGTTCCTTCTTCAAGCATTGTGTTGAATACATATGGGAGAGAGAAGCAGGCGATAGAGAGAGGTGTTATTGTGAGGGGCTTGTCTGATTTAGTTTTAGAGGCAGGCTTGAAATTGCATGAATGTGTCTGTGTGGGAATGTGTCTGAGTGTTTGTTGTTACCTGTGTAACCTTTATGTGTCATCGCTAGAAGTGAAGAAAGACATTGACAGGCAGACACTGATTGCTGTTTCATTCTGCAACAACCGGGTTCCTCTGTTATTGCTGGCCTAGAGGGTAGAGAAATCATCCCATAACCACAAGGTCACCAACTTTATACCCCAATGAATCATCCTTCTCACTTACTGATTGGTACAAGATTCAACGCTTGAATTGTCATTTGTACACAGGGCCGTCCCTCCCTACAGGCCGATCATGCAGACTGCGTGGGGCCTCACCTTGCGGAGGGGGCCTCAACTTGCGGAGAGGGCCTCACCTCGTGGAGTGGGCCTCAACTGAGCCGCAAATGCGGCGCACCTATGCGCTTATGCGGCGCAATTAGTGTTGCCCCCCGTCGACGCTCGCGAAACAGAGGGCCTCATCATATAACTTCGCGTGGGGCCTCCAGTTGGCCAGGGGCGGCCCTGTTTGTACATAGCTACAGTGCAGTTATGTCTATGAAAATCTTAGGTCCCAAATGTACTACACTGTATTTTGAGAGGACATAACAAACTGGATTCAATTGATCTAAAAGATAACGGTTTAATGTTGGCCCCATACTGCAAATGTTTCATATGATGCCTTCAGATAGCTCTAAGGAAAGTTCCAGTTAAAGGGGCCCTATTTAGCAAATGGTCAGGTTCATATTTGAATTGTATACCTCTGAGATATCTCCATGTTTTAATGTTCAAAAAGCTCTTTATTTTTCTCATACTGCCTGTGCTGCAGCACCTCTTTTCACCCTCTGTCTGAAACCAGAGCCCAGTCTGCTCTGATTGGTTAGCTGGTCGGCTCTGTTGTGATTGGTCAATCACGTACAATGTGTTGGAGTTCTAGCCAATAGAAGCACAAGTGTTACATTGTATTTTACAGAAGTTAACAAAGGAGTCCAATAGAGGCGTTTCAGGCAGGGTGGAGTGTGCGAGAAAAATCTCATTTGTAATCATACATATTTCTGTATCACATGTTACATATAGTCAGACAGGAATCTACTTCATCACACCAATTATATGTGTTATATTCCAAAGCCAATGTCACACTCTAACGCATGGTTAGAGTGTGACATTGGCACTGGTTCATGAAGTGCAAACACATTTACAGATTATCTTAAAAAAGCAGAATATCTTGCAATCTTTCTTCTTCCCATAGCAATATTTGGTACATTTGATTTATAAAAGTTTTTGCACACAGTTTGATTGGTTGCCATGAAAATTAGTTTTCTCCCAGCCTCCAAAAAACGAGTTGTGTTTATATGGTGATTTCATTTATTTGCATAATGATAAAACACAGAAGTGAGCTGATTAAATTCCCAAAAGTTTGCTACAGAAATACAGTGGGGGGTTTAATACCTCGGTGATTTGGATGTTGTTTTACTACAGAGCTTTGATATGATGATATACAGTGAAATAAAAGAACTGGTGGCAAATGTAGGACTTTAACAGCTTGTACACCTCTCTGTGATTTCCTAATGGCAGTTATTGAAGTTCAGATGCAATATCATCTCAGTTCTTCATTTAGAAAGAAAAATAAACTTTAACTTTGGATACTTTTTTCCATGTATTTGTCCTTAAATGTTTAAAAGGCTTCTTTGGAACTGAAGACAGTTCTCAGGCTCTCTTATCTGTGTTGTTTCTTCAACAGCAGCTTGCAAGATTGAAACCTTTTAAGCCGGCTACTTTATATGTAAATGCCTGGGTATATGTGTGTGTTCCAATTAAAAGTCGTTTTTTTTTACTGATCTGTTTCGGGTCGGCATGACATTGATAACTCTTAAGAAGTAGGCGGGCAAACATGGAGGTTGTTCGATCTGACTTTGTGTGTTTGTGGTAAATAAAGAAAGAGGAGAGGGAATAAGTTAGAGTTGCTAGAGCGTGAATTCTCTTTCTCTCGTCTGTTCCTGGAACCATGCGATTCACCTTTGGAGAGGCTACACAAAAGGAACCAGATGGAGCGAGAGGGAGGAGTTCATTCCAAGTTGTTAGGGCATTGATTGTTTTCGTCTTGGATCCGTGCCAAGTCATTTAAAAAGTCCAGCCCTGGATTTCTGGATGGCTACTTCCTGTAGCATGATTCATATTCCTTGATGAAGATATTTTTGTAAATGTAAAAATGTAGAGGTGAGGTGAACTGGTTTAATGCCTAAAAGATTACATATCAGTCAGCATTTAAAGAGGACAGAGTATTCTTTCTCATTCTTTAGTGTCTCTACTGGGACATGTCTCCTTGCTTTAATGTTCAAAAAGCTCTTTATTGTTCTCATACTGCCTGTGCTGCAGCACCTCCTTTCACCCTCTGTCTGAAACCAGAGCCCAGTCTGCTCTGATTGGTTAGCTGACTGGCTCTTTTGTGATTGGTCAACTGCTTAGAGATGTCCCGCCCCTTAGTTTATCACGTACAATGTGTTGGAATACAAAAGAAGCACAAGCCTTACACAGTGACATCAATATGTTACAGAAGTAAACAAAGGAGTCCAATTGAGGCGTTTCTGGCAGTGTGTGGAAAAAAACAACATATTTGAATAGTTGTAATATTTGTAATATTGTATACAGTTATATACATATACATCTATATATTCTTACCCAAGCCAACACTCACATGTATTCATATAAGAAGCATTTAGAAACTGAAGCACCCACATACTAAGGACACTATGATCAATTCAAACTAAAGCAAAATGCAAATTGGAGGTTAAACTTTCTGAAAAGAGAATCTTGATTCTTCTTTAGACTTTTTCTGACCTGCAACCGCTATATTTTAGATTACAGAGCAATCAGCAATCAAACTACATTAAAGATGTGATCTGTTCAATCAGGGATGTGTGATTATCACCCACCTTCCAATGCTACTGCGGCATCCTTGACCCAATATTCTAAATGCCTATTGCGTGTTGTAGTTCTTTGTAGTGCACTAAGCTTAAAGGTCCCATGTCATGCTTTTCCGGTTATTACCCGTCCCCTTGTGTGTTATGAAGGTTTTTATGCATGTAAACAGTGTGCAGAGTCAAAACCCTCAAAGTACACCATGTAGCGAGTAAAACTCTAACACAGAAAATACCTCCCCAAAACGCCTCGTTGAAGATACGTCATTGTCCATTGTTTACTTCCTTGGTATTGTGACGTAGTAATGGCCAGTAGCCGCGCCCAGAGCTATGACGCGATAGGGTCATGCGGTACCCGGAACCAAATGGACCAATCCGTGGAGCCGTTACGTTCCTTCCACGGAGCCGTTACATTAAGCCCCCGCTGATTGGTCCAAATTGACCAATCCACGGACTTCCTCACACACACACTCAGGCTGCAGCCACACAAGGACAAAAACGGCCGTTTGCGTTACTGTTTAGTGTCATATAGACCATTCGGCCACACGAGGACGACCGCATACGGCACTAAACGACTGAGGAAACGATAACGAGTCCCAAGGTGGATAGAACGGCATACGCAACGCTCTGGGGGGTCAAACAGCTCCGTGTGTGCGCCCTATACGATCATTTTCTGATAATGATTGCGCAATAGCCCCGCCTCTCCCCACCTCTGCTGCTCACCTCCGTGTACCCCGCGCCATTGCTGATGTGTTTCGCCACCAACAACAACAACAATGGCGGATCGCAGAGTTGCTATCGTGCTCCGGACGCTACTGACCATGCTATAGTTCTTTGTGCAACATCTACAGCAGACTTACACATCCGGGGGGGATCTTACTCGCTGCTTTTGTGGATACTGCAGCTTCAGCGATCATTTTCTGATAATGATTGCGCAATAGCCCCGCCTCTCCCCACCTCTGCTGCTCACCCCCGCGTCAAAATAAACTGCACACTGAATTCAGATTATTTATCTTTCTCTCGATATGGACATAAACGCGAGTGAAGTCTAATCTGACAGGACGGAGACACCTCTCAAACTACCTAAACTAGTTATAAATATGTTTATTTTTACTGTCGGCCGGGTCACTCATTACTGGATCAGCTGCTGCATGAAACAGACACTGACGCTGTCCGAAGAGAGGGAGGAAAAAGAGAGGCTCCGTGTATTTTATTATTATATTATATAGAGTCGTTATTCATTTGTTTTAAAGCTCAATAAATAACAAAGAAGACCTTTGACCGGCACTTTTATAATTTTGTCGGAAGGTTTAAACTTTAATACACGTTGACTGGCGAAAAACTCTGCCCGGTTCCCTCGGCCCCCACCGCGGAGAATAAACAGAAGGACAACCATGCTTCTTCGCTGCTTTTGTGGAGGAAGTTACAGCGCCACGTACAGGCTCCTGCATATGTACTGCAGCTTCTCCAGCGGTTGGAGCTAAACGGAGCGGTCTCGTGTGGGCAGACACTATCCGGATAACTATTGCGTGTGAACGGAAGCTTGTTTGCGATTGCGTTTGCGTTAATCCTATGCGTTTAGCCGTTTTCGTCCTCGTGTGGCCGGGGTCTCAGTGCAGGCAGCTCTGCTGATTTCTCCTCCCTGGCTGCAGGCTGATAACAGACAGTTGGGATCGCGGCGAAATTCTCTCTGCAGACCCATTCTCACAGCGTTTATCAACCTTTTTCTTACTCAATATTAAGCCACACTTATTGTTTTTACTTCGGCTGTGACTTTGTGTGCTCAGGTTGAGTTTGGCTGTGTTTCGCTGTATATCGCTAAACAAGGAAACAACACCACCACGGAGCTCAGCGCGATTCACAACGTCCCGACCAATCAGAGCACACTGTGCTCACAGGGAGGGTGGGGCTGGAGCTATTGGAGCTACAACGAGCCGTTAAAGGCAGAGAGTGAAATTCAGTGAATACACGTAGTTTACAGAGATGCTGTTTGAGAAACCAATGTGAGTTTGGAAAATTGCACAATATAAATCTATTCTAGTAGACCTCAACAATGGAATTATGATCAGTGGAAATGGCCATGACATGGGACCTTTAAACTAATCTAAAAGAACACACAAACTCACCAAGATAATTTCACCAATGTGTGTGTCTTAATTTCTTAGAGCTTTATTTCATTCTTTTTCTGGTTAACTCCTGCCTTTTCTTGGTCTGCAAACTATAATGAAACATTTCTGATTGGAATCTAAGAAGCAGCATATATTCTTTATGGAGACATGTTCACTTTGTGGTATCTTTTTATTCTTAAATGACTTGGCATCTGCATTTAAAACTTTAGGAGTAGTCAAACAGAAACTTTTATGTTTTTCAGCCAGATTTGCATCACCAAATGTGCCAGTAACTGCAAATGAACATTGCCTAACTTCGCTCCATGCTGCCAGTTCCATGAGCTCCCCTCCGGATGGCACGTTTTGTGTCACCTGGAGGACTTTCCAGGCACTGGCAACATAGAGGATAGCCAAACACAATTCATTTGGACTCACAAAAACACTGCTTGATAAAAAGCTGGATTGGAAATGGCATTTCTCTTCCAGTGTTGGACAGACAAACTGCTGAGATACAACCATGTTTACAACCTGTTTTTAAAAATGAGCTAATTTCGCAATCTTACCGTCAGATCCAACAAAATGCAAGTCCTATTTGGTTGTCCATCTCTAGCAAATAACTAGCTATCTAGCATTTATTTCTGTACTTTATTTCATGTTTTCTGGTGCATTGTCACTACATTAATTTACAAGGCAAGGCAAGAGTATTTATATAGCACCTTTCAACACAAGGCAATTTAAAAGAAGACAACGGAAACACATTATAAAATGCAAATTGTGAAATTGGTTTCCCTTATTGGCAGAACACAGTAGTTGAGATCAATCGTTTGTTATAACATTTGTTTTAGTTTCACGTGTGTGGTGGAAATTCCACACTTAATCACCTTCTGGTAAGAAAAGAACAAATATTCAAGCTTAATCCAAAGTTGTGTTATTTAATAAAGAGTTATAGCATTTAACAGAATCAATCATATTTCCAGCTGGAAAGGACAGGCCGTGCACTTGTAGAGAGCACCAGGATCTGACCCCCGTTCCACCGAAAAGCAATGTGCAATAAATGTCATTTATACAGATGAGACACAGGAAGGAAGACAATCCACATTATAGTCCCAAGAAGGGTGGGGGGCAGACAGAAGGGGAAGCACAGTGTGTTAATTACAACCCTAACATCCAGATGATAATTGCCTCAGGGCGACACCCTTCTGTCTGAGAACATTTTGTAGAAAACTATATGTATAAATTCCCAGCACAATGTGTACTGGGAATCAAAGTCAGAAAGGGAAAATCAAAAACACTGTCAGCTGCCTATGTTTGTCTTTCACACAAGTTGTTACACAGTGTGTGTGTGTGTTTCCTATTGTGAGCTCATCACTGCCAGGTTATATCTCCTGCCGCGAGACAAGATGGACATCACCATGGGAACAGACTTGCACTAATTAACGCAGCCTGACTTTGAGATGATGAACTCTATACCTGCTTGCCTGAGGGAGTAAAAAAGTAGAAGACGATGAAGCTCGCTCATTCATAATGGCCTCAGAGACAGAGGGAGAGACAGAGGGAGAGGAGTCACTTGCTTGAAGAACTTGACCAGACATAAATTATGGACAGAAGGAAGAGGCAGAGGGGGGTTATTATGGGAGTAGAGATGACCTTGGAGGGAGGAAGAACTTATGGAGATGAGAGGAAGGTGAGGTGCAGGTAGAATGGAGAATCAGAGGATGTGAGAATCTATTGAAAAAGACAATAGGAGAGGTGTGTTGAGTGAAAGCGATAAAAAAGATGAACTTTGCTAATCACAGCTTAGGATGGAATTAAACAGATGAGAAGAGCTATCTAAATGTCTCCATTTGGCAAGGAAAGATCACAAAAAAGATGGAAGCCATGCAAAAGTTGAGGACTAGACGAGTAAAATAAAAAGGGAAGTAATTGACGGAGACTAAGAGGAAGTGCTGACTCAGGCTTCACCAGGGTGTCATGACTTCAAGAAGCAAAAGCAGGAAGGAACCATATCATCAAGAGTTTAGAAAGAACAAGATAAGAGAGACGGACAGATTTTTTAAGAAGTTTAAGTGAACAAATCTGACGTGCAAATAGAGTTATTGGTGAAGTGGTAAGCGTAATAAATCCATGCTTAACTCTCCTGGGTCAGGGCAACCTCAGGAAGGAGAGAAAGAAATGCCTCAGTTGTATTTCAAATGTAAGAGGAGAGAGGAGTTAGAACTTTGTAAAAATAAATTATTATTATTTTTCATATCTGTTATTATATTGTGTTCAATCGAGCCAATCACACAATACAGGTCTTGAAAGTTAGCTTTTGTTAGCACGTAGCATTCTGAACCCCAGTGTATTTTCATTGTTTACTACTTTTGCTTATGGGCCACTACATTTTAGAAGCCAATGTTGTACTTTTTACATTTATCTGAGAGCTTTAGATACTTAATTAGTAACTTTTTACTTACTTTATATTCAAATGTAGCTAATGTAAAATATAGATCAACAAGTAAGTTAACATATTGACTTACATGTGATTATATGTTAACATATCCAGCGGCTTAAAACAAAGTTATTCAAATTAGCTCCACCTTTTATAGCTATGCTGAACACATGAATGCCTCAATAACCATAAACCAATTATTAAATGTACAAGATTCTGAAATGGCCCATTGCTCTGAATAAGTACTTTAACTTTTGGTTCTTAAGTGGCAATACTTGTGAATATTTTGAATGTCAGCCTTTACTTGTAACAAAGTATATTTAAAATGTATGATTGCTTCTCTTACATATAAAACTTGAGTGCTTAATCCACCACTGCCAACGTTTGTTTCAACCCTCTAATCATTTCTCTGGTGCATGGTGGTTCTCTGACAGCACCTAATCTCTGGGTTTGGCTCTATTGAAACTGTGGTAATCGTCCTGGCTTTAGAAGCAGGGCTGTCTGGGTCACTCTGCCACAAAGAACCAAGTGACCGCTAAGTGCCACCGCTACCCACTGAAGCTGTCATAGAAGTGTGGACCACTTAACTTAACTTCAGGGGTCCACACAAAGTTAAAGGAACACTTTTATACATTTTGAAACCCAAGCTCTCGATAAGAAAGCAACCACATCAAATGCAATGCAAATAACTACAAGAGAAACAACGTCATGTCAATAATATGTTTTTCACTTTTTTGAGTGTTTTACGTAAGACAACAGAACAATGTGACCTTAGAAAAGATATTTAGGATCAAAAATGTTTTATTAATAGGAAAACCTGCTTTTCATTAGCATATGTAGCATATACTCCAACAATGAAACACATACTACAGTTTAAAAAATCCGAAAACATTTTTTAGCTGACAGAAAATGCTCCGTGTTAGTATATATACAGTTAAGCTCACACACTGTTGTTATGAACATATACTGTAGGGTCACCTACTGAATTAAAAGAAGAACAAATGAACCAAAGAAAAGCCTTTGAAAAACATAAAGCAGATTCGACCCAGTCAAAGCATTTTTTGTACTAGTTTTACTCAATGTCGTGAGACTCGTAATATATTATCCTTAGTTTTAAGATGTATTGTAACATTGTAATCCTGCTAGTAATCCCCTTTTTTTAATGTAACAGTTGTGTCTTCTTTTTATGTAAGGGAATACAGTTATTTTTTTCTTGTATCCTTATTACGTAATCCCTTTACATGTTATTCCCCAAAGCTGACCATGTGGATATTTTTATTTTTCAACCCTTTTTGCATTATTGCAGTTCTTCTTCAAGTCTCTCCGTCTCGCACACAGACAGGAACAAACCTCTTTGACTTACACATAATATCCTACTTACTACCTGCTGTTCACTTACAAGCCGCAGAGATTATCTACCTAAAGTCCATCCTTGCACAGGTGCTATCATCTTCCTACCTTTATCGGATTACGAGAAGCAATTCACTTCCACTGTGAGCCGAATGTACTCAGCAGGCAGGTGAATAACTTAAATGTAGTGACAGACTGACAGATGGATTATAATACAAAGGGAGAACATATACTGTCAAAATACTGAAATGTAGACTGACAGCTCATTTTCTGAGTGTCTGTAATAATAATAATAATAATATATTTTATTTATAAGCGCCCTTTTCATTTGCGTAAACAAAACTCAAAGTGCTACAAAATTAAAAAGGGTGAAACAAAACAATAAAAATAATAAAAAAAACAATTTAAAAACAATTAAAACAACATAATAAAAGCTGTGACATTCATGCTGGCATGGCATAATGTGGGGGATTTAAAAATCTAGTTAAAGGCTATTCTAAAAAGATGCGTTTTTTAGGCCTTTTTTGAACGCCTCCACAGTCTGTGGTGTCCTCAGCTGGTTTGGGAGGGCCACAGTCTCGGAGCAGCGGAGCAGAAGGCTCGGTCTCCCATGGTCTTCAGTTTTGTCCTTGGTGGGATGAGGAGGTTTGCCTTTACTGAACGTAGGTTCCTCGTGGAGGTTTGTGGGGTGAACAATTCCTTGATGTAGGAGGAAGCATTTCCATATCTGCACTGATGAGTGAAGAGGGTGATTTTGTAGTCCTGAGTGAGACCGGGAGCCAGTGCAGTGATTTGAGGATGGGTGTGATGTGTTCGTACTTCCGCACTCTCATCAGGATCCTAGCAGCTGTGTTTTGGATGTATTGCAGCTTCTGGATGTTCTTGCTAGGAATCCCAATGAGAAGTGCGTTACAGTAGTCCAGCCTGGAGGAGACAAAGGCGTGGACAAGCTTTTCAGCATCTGGCAGACTGAGTGTGGGGCGGAGTTTCGCAATATTTCTAAGGTGGTAGAAAGAGGTCTTGCATATTTGCTTGATGTGGGCCTCAAAGGTCAGGTGAGGATCCATTTTAACTCCCAGATTGGTAACCGTTGGTGAGAGTGGAATGTTCTGACCGGAGAAGGTGATGCTGGTGATGGCGGATGAACGGACCTGATGTGGAGTGCCAATAAGAATGGCTTCAGTCTTGGAGCTGTTTAGCTGGAGAAAGTTGTGCTTCATCCACACCTTTATCTCCTCCAGGCATGTGGTTATTGTGGATGATGGCAGAGGTGCAGAGGGGGTTGGGTTTGTTCTGATGTAGAACTGTGTGTCATCAGCATAGCAATGGAAAGATATTCCATGCCGGCTGATGACACGACCAAGGGGGGATATGTATATGGTGAAAAGGGTGGGGCCGAGGACTGATCCTTGGGGGACACCGCAAGTCACAGAGTGAGTTCTTGATTTAGCCGCTCCCAAGGTGACGTGCTCAGTCCTCCCGGTGAGATAGGAGGTGAACCAGTTTAAGGCAGAGTCAGAGAGTCCAATTGTAGTGTGAAGACGGTGGAGTAGGATGTCATGGTCGACGGTATCAAATGCTGCAGTTAGATCCAGGAGGATGAGGAGAGATGGAGATCCGGTGTCAGCTAGGGTTGGGAACCGAAACTCGGTTCCAGATGAGAACCGATAAGAAAATGCCGGGTACCGGGTACCCGTACAAAATACACCTTTTCGGTTCTGCTTAACGGTTCCTAAACGCGGTAGACCCTGTATTCCAGCGGGTCCGTCTGTACCGCGGCGACCCGGTGGAATACAGGGCGGACCTGGAGAATCACAGAACGGCCGGTCGTCAGCGGGCCGTTGACGGCCGGCTCGGTACGCTGATGGCCGGCACCGCCCTTAATTTTTTTAAACGGCATCATGTAAGTTGCGCTGACAGGCGACAGAGGTCCACAGTTGCCCCGCAGCGAGGCTCCCCCGCCCTCCCGTAGACAGTTCACGAGCTCAGTCACTTCATAACACCAAAGATGGGTCGCGGTAAACGCTCTGAAGTGAGGCTCCACTACACTAAAAAATAAAAAGACAATTGGGCACAGTGTTAATAGCTTGCCACAGGCATAGCTCAGTTAAAATAAAGCACAGCTATTGTGCAATACATTTGTATTGCATGTATATTTTTTATTTGTAACAATTTCAGTTAAAGCTGAAAAGAATAAATATATTTTTGTTATCTAAACGTTTGACCTCTTTCTTTTACAATTTTGGAATCGAAACGGGGAATCGATAAGAACCGGAATTGATAAGCAGAACCGGAATCGGAATCGGAATCGATAAATTTCAAACGATACCCATCCCTAGTGTCAGCTGTCATCAGCAGGTCATTGGTCACCCTGACTAAGGCAGTTTCTGTACTGTGGCCCTGGCGAAAACCAGACTGGAATTTTTCAAAGAGTTTATTCAGTGTTAGATGTTCCTGGATCTGAATGGCAACTACTTTCTCCAGTACCTAGGATAGGAATGGCAGGTTGGAGATGGGTCTGTAATTGGCTAGGACTTCAGGGTCTAAAGTGGGTATAGTTGGTATTCCTACATATAGTGTTTTCTATTACCTTCCTTATCTTCTCAGTGTTATATATTACCTTGTGCCACTGTGACGGGCTAATTTCTGCAAGGGGATCATTTGCTGAGTAGAATTGTAGATAGGAAAGCAGAATACAAAGAAGGAGATACAAAAGCAATCAAAGAGAAAGCCAACATGATTACAGAACACAGGCAGACATGTATCCACACACGCACTATCACACAAAACAAATACAATCTAGCATCAGAGTTGAATTAAGTTTGAGGAAATGAGAGACGGGAACAATCATTTGTCATTGTATATCCCAGGACACCGCTAAATATGAAATATGTGCAGCTTTTTTGACACAAAATATATATATTTTCTCATGATGTGTTATTAATGGAGATTAGATTCAAACAGATACAATGTGAGTCTCTCAGCTGTCGAGACAGGGAAATACAAGCTAATCTTCTGACAGACAGCATTGAGGCTTACATACAAACACAAACCTGCAAGACAAAGGGAAGGGTAACAAAGCAGCCAATAGTGATGGACAAATATTAAACAGTAGATACTTACTGTATGGTACATTGACTCAGAAAGCTGCTTTGTGTGTGTGTTATCATCGTGAGAACCAATCCAAGCCAGAGAGTTTGAGTATATATATTTGGCCCTGGGCTGGACTATTAATCACATTTTATTTTCAATAGCCAATTTGCCTTTTAATGATAGTGAGAACAAGGTAACAGAGATACAAAGTGAAGTGTGCATCATTACGTTTCTTTCTGTTTTGTGGTTGAAATCACGCGCCCCCCTTTTGCTCTACAGCAGTGCAATGATTGCTCTGCTAGCAGGTGAAGGACAACTCGGCATACGCTGGCACATCTTTAAGGAAATGTTTTACTTTTGGCCCTCTGTGCCAAATAAAGGCTCACGGTAACGCCTATAGGAACCCTGTGCTATGGAGTGCATTATGACAATGCTGAGTGTCCTCACAACGATTTTAATCCCCAGGAAGTGAGCCCGGCATCAAAGCAAGTGTTTGTAGTGGTCAGTATGTCATTTGGTCCGAAAAATACTTTTGTCCATTGACTTACATTGGTTCCTTTTGTATCTACATTAAGTAGACCCTCCAGAAAAAAGCGGGCAAAAATCCTTGATTATGCGATTAAACATGCGGGGTTTTTATGTGATTTTATGCGGTGAAATTGCAGGAAGTTGCGAAATATGCGGAAAGTTGAGAAATATGCTAAATATTTTTTTTTAAATTATGGCCTGTCTTATTTATTCTCTCACACACAACCTGCCACTAACGTTAAACCCCTTTACTATTCAATTACACACTCAATGTATTTATTGTAAAAGCAATTGGGCTATTTTAATCTCACTCTCACACACACACACACACACACACACCACACACACACACACACACACACACACACACACACACACACACACACACACACACACACACACACACACACACACACACACACACACACACACACCACACACTCATCATGTATACATCACTTCAGGGGACATTACATTGACTTACATGCATTTCCTGGAGACTTATCCTAACCGTAACCAACACATGCCTAACCCTGACCCTAATCCTAAACCTAACCAAGTCTTCACCCTAAAATTAATGATTCCCCTCATGGGGACCTCCAATTTGTCTCCATAAGGGAGGTGAGTCCCCACACGTGACTGTGTAAACAGATTTAGGTCCCCACAAGTATAGTAATGCTAGACCACACACACACACACACACACACACACACACACACACACACACACACACACACACACACACACACACACACACACACACACACACACACACACACACACACACTTCTCCGCCTCATTCTGTTTTTATTTACTCGTTCGTTATCTGACCAGCTTCAATCTTGTAGGCTTCTCATCTCGTTTCTTGTAGCCCTCGAAAGGGTTTTGGAGGTCGATGCCTCGGTGAACGTGGGTTGTTTGGCTTTCTAGCAGCAGCAGAAAACATTTTCGAATGTTTGAATGAATCAAAGTGGGTCGTCACCGTCGATTTTCTCTTATGCTCCAACACAGTTGCACGGGGTGCAGAATAGTTTCCCCCCACTTTCGTGCAAGACATCGGGGTACTGCTTTGCCCGGTCTTTAGCAGCAATGTTCGTCGGTAAATGAGATGGATTAGATTTTTTCATCTTGGTGTTTTCTCTCTTGTGTGAGCTCCACACGTTCACTCTACGGTGTTGTTTACCTTCTGTGATGCGCGAGCTGATGACGTCGCATCATCATCATCATCACTTCACTTCAAGACGAGTTAACTTTTTTTTCTCAACTTTGTGTGGAAAAATGCGGGGATTATGCGCCCTTTTAAAAATCTGCGCCATTTAGCTGATTATGCGTTAAATTATGCGATCGCATAATCGTGTTTTTCTGGAGGGTCTAATTAAGGCCATTTTTGGCTTTGTGTGCCACTGAGCAACTTCCTTTGAAATGAACAGATCCCTGCCTCCAGTTCTGTATCCAGGTCTCTTCAGAAATCCATGAAAAATGTATAGCGTTATTTTTTTTTCTTTGTGTATGTGCGCGCCAATGGGTTTTCATGAGCCAATAAGAACCATGATATGCTGTAAGTTAAAACTCGTATATTTCTGATGCTTCCACTCCTAAACTAACATAACTTTAACGTGATGCCACTATACATACTATACTGTTTGTCCTGTAGCATTACTCCAAACTCCTTAAGACTGACACTAGTGTAATGTCCTCATCACTACTGTGCAATCTCTTTCTTTCACCCCTTTTCTCATCTGCCAAGTTTGGTAATGTAACTCCTCGTTTTGTTTATTTCTCCTCTCCCTGACTTTTATTCCCTCTAAATTGTATTTCCATCTCCCGTTCAGGCTGTTTTTGTCTCTTTCGATCAACCTAATAGTGGCCTTCTCCCTCATCGCTTGTGTTTACCCTCCCCTTTTTGCCTAAGACTGCAGAGAATGCAGATCCTGACTCAGATGAAGGCTCCATAAATGCTTTTCTGCAATTACTGGTGATTGCCATATAAAGCTTTCTGCTGTTGCGTACGTGCATTATTTTTGCATTACCAAAATGTGTAGTTTCTCTGTTAATATCCCCTCTTTTTCCCTCTAAAATGTCCTCTTTGTTTTGGCCCTCTATCCATTGGATTCTTTTGAAGCATGTATTGTTTATTTAGCCTTTTCCAATATCTACTCTTTTTTATTTGCTCTGACAAAGCTTAGTGATAACGAAGTGCTGATTTCAGAGGAAGGGTTGGAGAGACGGGGAGAAGCAGAACTCTGGAAATACAAAGAATGGACAGGAGAAAATGGTTCCTTTTTGAGGCTAGGATGTGAAGAGATTGAAGGGAATGAAGAGGCAAACCAAACTTTGAGCAGCAGAGAAGAGGAAGCAGACACAGCTGCTGTGGAAGGAGGGAGGGAGGGTTGGCCAGAGGGACAGACACACCATCAGTGAAAACTGGCTCAGAGGAAACTGCAAACAGACTGTACAAAAAGAGTCAATTTATATGATAGAAAATTCAGAAAAGTGCAAAAATAGTCAATAAGGTCCAAAGTTAACCAGCTGCTCAGTTTCAGTTTCCTCCTCCACTTAACACAACTGTGAGACTGACGCTTGTGTGGGATGAGTTCAGAAGTCATTATTATTCTCTTTATCTCCTTCTTTCACTTTCTGTTAGTGACCGTTGTTCTCACACAGCTGGCAGTCTGTTGGCAAGAACTGACACACACACACACACACACACACACACACAAATGTTTTATATATGCTGCTTTGTCGTCTTAGTATTGCCACGTCAAAAACATTTAGTCTCCATTATGAATGTTCCTTAGTGATTTAAAGTGAACAAGGCATGGTTACGGGCTTGTACTGTATAACATCCTTCTGGTTCTTCCTCTGTGTGGTTGTTCTGCTTCAATCTGCCTTTTTTCCGTTTAGCTTCTCACTGCTTTTTCCACCCTTTTTGCTTAGTCGCTCCTTGTGTCTCTGCGTCTCTGTCAGATATTCAGTTTGATGCTTTCCCGCAGACCCTCGTACTCTGAGTTAGTAAGATTCAGAGGGGTGACTGATGACAATCAATCCTTCTTCTTATTTTCCTGTATAACTAATACAATTGCACTAGAATTTAACTGATTCTTCTTCCTTGAGTTTCTTATTTCTGCCAGTCAACTTTAGTTCGTTTTAAATTCTCATGGGCTCCATTGCATGGCATCTTCCATTCGTTGGAATATATCCTGTTACGTTATTGAAGCAAAAGATGAGTTTCCCCTTGCAGATCTAGAGGAACGCTGTGAGAGTTTCGGGTTTCTTGTGATATTCTATTGTTGATCCCCAAAGGGAGTGCATGCTGCTCTGCAGGGAGGCTACAGAGCAGCGCCTGTGGCAGAGAAGGAAACAGTTTGTTGCTCAGGGACACCTGGGTCTGTGATGCCAATTTGTATTTGGCTGTTGCACTGAGAAACCCGGGGAGTTAAACCTAGTCTAAAATGCTTGCAATTCCAAACACAGACACATGCACACTTCGCTTCAACTAGAAGAAACCAATGTGCACTTTGCTCACGTAGCCTAACCCCCCAATAAACACAAAATGTTTCACTGTTATCTCCCTAAGGTGAAGGACCCATTGAAACAATCCCTGTAATTTGTTTATTGGAAGGAGAGATTTGAAATGTCTAGTAATTCGAACTAGTCAATTGTAATAAGAAATCTGATTGGTACATTTAACAACGCTATTTGATTGGCCCATCGAAACAGGCCCTCTGATTAGTGAATTAAAGCAAGCCCACTGATTGACCCATTGCATTGGAACAACACTTCTGATTGGTCCTTTTAAACAAGCCCTGTGATTTTCTTATTAAAACAAGCCCTCTGAAACAAGCCTGTTGATTGGTCTGTAGAAACATGTAATTTGATTAGTCCATTGACTCACAATAGAGACAGTATCCCCATCAGTTACATAAAGGATACGTGTGTGCCAGTAAAGGTATAATGTAGACTTTAAGGAAAAAAATACAGTTTTTAAATTAAAGAAATTATTATTTTTCGTCTAAAATAGTTGGTATTTCTGTGAAAAGCTAGACAAGGAAATGTTTTGTTCAAAATAACATCCCATGGGAATACAAGTTGTAACAAAAGCTGACAAAGGTGACAGTGAAGTTGGCAGTTATAACCAGAATGACCACATTTCCCAGAGAGAAACATCATTTATTTTACGCCCATTCAGGGATAAGTAAAAGAAAAAGTCTGACAATGTGGATATGGATAAAAGCTTCAGATGTATTCACACAATGTGTTTAACTGTTGTTGTTTATCTAAGAACAGACATTTGTTTTCATGACTGAACACAGTATTACATTTGAGTTAATGGAGAATATTTTTTTCTGCAGTGCAGCATCTTGCTTTGAATTTCTGAATGAGTTATATGAGGTGTAGGTGTGTTGCCTGGGCGACAGGTGAACCATTTATTGCTCAAGGTCATTGCAATAGAAAATGAATGAATGTATATACTGTTATGTGACCCTTCTCACACCTATGTGTATGACTCACAGCGAAGTGACAGTCAGAGTACATTCACACATTCAAACGCCACACTGTATTTTACATTACTTGCATACAGTATAGAACACAAAAAATATAGCTGCGATTAAATATAACACAAGTAAATCAAAAAGTAGTACATGCTTATGTCATTTTAGTAAGTTTTGGATTCAATGGTAAAATTCCACAATCTCTTATTCCACATAATACTCAACCAACATTTTCTGTGCTGGATGGACAAAACCCAAATGGAAATGTATGAGCGAGTAGACTTGTCCTTGTGTCTTAAAATAAAAACAATATAACTAATGAGGGGTTGCCACTTCCTGTTTACCCAACATATTAGCAAGATGCCGCCAGCTGCTGTCATGCGGTTTGGATTTCCAGTAATTGCTGCTGATTTTAAAAGCTTGCTGTCGTTATCCCCCTTACTAAGACATCGTGAACTAAAGGTACAAACACCATGAGATTGAATTATCATTTTCTACTCACTGCTTTCAGAGCAAACATTCTTCTTTTGTGCTGCATACTTTAGAGTACCTGCCAGCAAAGCTCTGCTGCAAACAGCTGCTGCATCTCTAAGTAGCTCTAATGAGGCGTGATTGGTGCAAAGGGAAGAATTGGAAGATAGTCAGAGAAGAAGAGTGGCAAGGAAAACATGACATGCTCATGACTGGGTGAGGACAACCCTCATTTTTTAACAGACTAATCAAGTTGTTCAAATAAACCAGTCAACCAAGGCAGGACTTTGTTCTTGGGCCAAGTATAATCTCTCATGAATTTGATAATAACTACTTTTTTCTCTCCTTTTTTTGGCCATGTTGGTTTAATTTATAACATTGATAAAGCTCGGGGCAACAGACCAAAGCAAATTAAGATGGGTTGATATAACAAGGGGATAAAGGGAATTAGTTAAGGATTTTAGACAAGGGAAAATAAGACAATAAGTCTGTAGATATAGAAGTAGGATAAAAGTGCAGACATTACGAAAGAGATGAAGATGGTACAACATGTGAAAGATTAAGAAGTTTTGGTGGTTGTAGTTTTCAGTTTTTGTCCTGTGGCTACCTATTTGTCTTTATTGTGTTTTTCCATCAAAAATTAGGGAAAAGGAGGAAAGAAATATTGATTTGAAGACAAGATGTAGCAAAAGGTACAACAATTTAAAAGAAGGGTTGGTGTTAGTGATATGTGAATAACCTGCAATTACGAATCTGCCACTACATTTTTTTTTGCACTATTCAATCACTGTACATATTAATTATTTGACCGTCTATGTTTCTTGTAGTTATTTAATACTACTATTGTTACTGCACTGTTAGTGTACAATTTTATTAGTATGCTGCTGTCTTTATTGTATATTTGTAACTCTGGCACAACAGTTTCCTTCCGGATAAATACAGTCCTTTTATTCTACATGTTATAGTTGTACTTTGAATTGTGTCCTGTGTACTGTACTGTAAAGCACTTTGTACATCCGTGTTGAGAAGGGTGCTATATAAATACAGTTTTACTTACTTACTTACCTATCTTATCTTATCTTATCTAATGGCAATGCAAAGAAGGTGAGGGAAGCAAGTTTTGTTATGTGTTCATAAACGGATGCTATGTTGTTAATCTGGCATTGTTAGATATATTTTTGGTGTTCCAGAAGTTGTAAAATATCACTATGCTGTTGCTGGGCGGACACAATGTTGCTCTTGTGTGCGTGGCAGGGCATTGCTGTGCTTGGTATGGTTGCCAGAGCAACTGGTTGCTAGGGTTTCACAAGGTCTGTATTGTCTTTGGTATGGTTGCTATGGTGAATCTGGGTGGTTTGGAGGTCATGTTCAGGTGTTTGCTGAGGCATACTGTATGAGTTAGTTTGATGAATGGGGTTGGTAGAGAGAACAGCATGCTGCTAAGGTATGTTGTATTTGTTGTGGTTTCTAGAGTCAAGACATTCATTACACCATTGACTTGCCCACTGCCTACCATAAACTGTTTTAAAGAAGTTTTTGGACTACAGTTTTCCTTGTTTTTTGCAATGAAAAGTGACACATTAGTACATTTCAACTTAAGGCTGAACAGGGTCAATGTAGGTGATCAAAATATTACATCTATCCCTCTTGAACTGAAAAAAAGAGTCTAAAAGCGTTCAAGTTTTGCAACTTCTTTCGGCTTTCATCACAAGGGCACCACGCCCTAAAGCACATTTAGCTTTATGGTCCATGGTCTGTTTCACTGAACACGAAGTTCTATTCTAGAAAGGTTGAAACTAGAGATTGAGACCATAAACTCTTTAGAAAAATGTTTAGTGTATAAGAAGTAGGGACATTTTGTCATAGTCTTTTCACAAAAACAATGCAAGTTTAAGGCACTTCTGCATTGCCTTCGCTCTCAGACGTGAATGGCATGCTTAGTGCCTATTATACTGGAAACACACTAACAATAATATATAACAGTAGTGTCTGTAGCCTAGCAAGCACGTACACATCAAATAACGTAATGTTCAAATCAAAGCAATTTAAAATGTAAGGTATTTTATAACTTTTCGGTATTCAGGCAGCGTCCATAAGTATACGTGTGTGTGTGTGTGTGTGTGTGTGTGTACACCGCTTCCTTTGATAAATTGGCCTCATTCATAACAATGAGAGATTGTGACTTCTTCTTTTGTCTCGCTATCGATTCAGTCTTCCCCATTCATCTTTCTTACTCTCTCAATAAACCTCATTGTCAGTCCTGCTTATTCTCTCTCTTATTTCCTTTGTTTTCTTTCTACCCTCTCAACGAATTTTCTATCTGTCATATCATATTATACCTCCTAAAAATATTTCTACTTATTTTGTTTATCTCTCAAACACTTTTCCTTTTTGTGTACACATTTTCCTCCTGTTATTTTCTGTGCTTCTTTCTCTGTCTTTGTGACTCTCTCCTTTGCCAGTCTGTGTTTTCATCCTCTAAGTCGATTTGCAATCTTCATCATCTTCAAACAGGGAACTTTAGTTATCCGTAGCCTCATCCCACCGTATCACAGACTTATACACACAGGTGGAATCTCCATAATGCGCTCTGTAATTGCATTTCCTTTATGCTACGCCACATTCAGCAGTCTGATTTGATTGTATTGCTCCATAAAAGATAGAAGGCGTGTAAGACGGAGAGAGGAGGATAAGAGATTTACATTCAGCCTTATTGGCGGTAAGAAAGTGAAACCTTGGAGGACACATTAACTTATCCATGCATGTGAATATTCAATCACTCCGGTCTATAGCAAACACGCAGGGACAATACAATTCCACCTATTTCATCTACTAAACAACCCACCTGAGGTAAGCTTTATAAGTATACATGTATGTAATTAGTTTATTTAATCCTTTCTGAATTCAAAAGCTGCTATTACCCATATTTATATAATAAAACACAACATATTATTGAACTTAAAAACAAAATGTATTTATCGTCTGAATATGGCAAAAATAAATAAATATAGATTTCAGAAGATATTCTGAAAGCCAAGACTTTGTTTGTTTAGAATCAACCAAAAGTAAACCCCAAATGACCATCACATGAATCGATGAGTATCTCAGAATGCACCGTTGCAACATCGACTGATTTCGATAGAGCGGGTCACAGATTTCACAATATCACATTCAACAAAATGTTGACCCTCTCTCCAATTGTTGCAGGAAGTGCCGGTACTCCAGTGGTTTTCAACGAGAACGGAGACGCTCCAGGAAGATACGACATATTCCAGTACCAGCCCACCAACAGGTCTACTGCAGAGTACAGAGTCATCGGCTCCTGGACCAATAAACTACACCTCAAAGTGAGTCTTACACACACGTATACACACATATTCAAAAGGTCAAGAAAACACACAAAATGGTGTCATCAGCTTGCTGTAATTTGAACCTTCTTTTATATCTACAATGTTCTTCTGTGTAACGAAAGAATCCAAGATATATATTGGTTTATTGACACTAATGCTTTTGGCTGGATTTGTTTGAAACATTGCATTTGTTTGGATGCAACATTAAGCTGAAATCAAGTGTAGATATTTACTTCTCTTTAGAATGCTGTGTGTTGTTCAGGGCAGTGGGCGCATTAGCACTGTCAATCCTTTTGGGGCACCACTCTGCACCGTTCACACACTTGCCGAAAAACATTCAGAGTTGTCCAAAGCTAAGCTCTTCACTGGCAGCTTTAGAATGAACCCCACAATCATTTAAATGTTTTTCTTTTTGGGGACCTGATTTGTTTGGTTCCCAAAGCTTCAGAGGTCCCCGTGATGTGAGTGTGTAAACATATTGATGTCCCCAAAATGTGATAAATACCAACACACAAAACACACACACATATTATCTGTGAGTGTCTGCCTACACTTCAGCGTACACCTGAACTTCGTGTACATCCACACTGAACAATTAAATTCAGTGGACAAGAAGGCTGGAATCCCATTGTCTTTGTATTAGTTTCTTACTCACTGAAACACACACACACACACACACACACACACACACACACACACACACACACACACACACACACACACACACACACACACACACACACACTCGCACACCAACACCTTGAGCACACCGGTGTGCTTGATGTTTGAAATCCACCATGGACTTCATTAGAAAGGCCAGAGGACAGATGAGAAGACTAATAGTCACAAAATGCTTTCTGCCTGATGGACGGCCTGGCTGACTGAGAGAGAGAAAGAGACGGCAGCAACACAAAGGACACACACATAGTTAAGACACACATGACTGGGCTCTTTGACAGATGACAAATTAACAGATGTATTTGATTTGTTTAACAGTCCATTCGGGTTTGAAGGCACAGCAGCAGATGTAGTGACGGCAGCAGGTGAAAGTTTTCACCATCAACACATTGTTTGAACGCTTATCAGGAGAAAGAGTACGGCGGCCGACAGGTGCAAACACATTAAATCGGCCCAAAACATTTCCATGAAAAACTTGTTACATTTAAAAAACTATGCAAATGAAGAAACGTCTTATTTTTGTCAGTATATTTCAAATGACTAGGTTAGCTATGTTAGCTAGCTAGTTTCCAGCAAATCTACAATCATTTTGTGGTCCCAGATGTGTGCATCACTTTTTGGGCGGTGGTGGCGAAGTCTATAGGGACTTGGCAACTGGAAGGTCACCAGTACAAGTCCCGGAAAGACCAAGTGCTACCGAGGTGTCCCTGAGCAAGGCACCGTTCCCTACACTGCTCCCCGGGTGCCGTACATAATGGCAGCCCACTGCTCCTAACACTAGGATGGGTCAAACGCAGAGGAACCGTTTTGTTACATAGTACCTGTACTACGTCATGACAATAAGTTGAATCTTCTTCTTAATGTCCCCATTTCCGTTGTGCAGCGTTTTTTATGTGCAGTCTTTCGTTTATGATTTTAGTAAGAGCTTCGCATGTATCGCCAAGTTGGTGAATGTATTCTAAATCTGTGGTCAAGTTGGTGAAGGTGTTTCTTCATTGGTATGAGCTTCGACACATTTGTGTTTTTAAAATATGCATCGTTTTTGAAAGTGCAGCGCATTTTTCCTAATGGAAATGTTTTGGGGAGTGTTGACGCGTTTGCACCAGTTGGCCATCGAAAAAGAGGGAACACATCTCTGTGCAACAGGACAAACCTCAAAGTATCATTGCAAATGTTTTGTTGGACAAGCAGTACTTTGAAACAGTTATGGCGATGGTTATAATATAAGCAGACGCTTAATTAATAGGATGAAGGTTCACAACCTGGTATGTGTTGTTTTGGCTGGCGGATAATTGATGGTTATTGTTGCAAATTAAAGTGTATGTGTTTCTGCACTAACTTTGCAGGCTATGAATAAATAATGAGTAAAAACACTGAATAAACATCATCAAACAGTACCTAATAAAAAAAGTTTCAAAATAAGTAAGACAATTTACTCTCCTGCACACAAACAGTATGCCTGTTTCTGATCATTTAAATATTTTACCCTGACAGATATATTTGCAGCACTGAGTTATGAACCACCAGTAACCCAATATTGTTGTTTAAGTGTTGCAAGAGTTTCTATATGCGTTTCAATGATCAAATCAGGCCCATTTTCTCTGTCCCTGATGAGTTTTTCCTCCTAACTAGTTTTTGTTGCACTGGTACTTTGTGTGCCTGTTTAAAACAGTAACGCTCCATTTTTACTAATCACCCTCGGCGATGGAGGAGCCTCCGGAACTGGGTATAACTACAAACTATCGCACACATAACAAAGAAATTAAACGCACATGTACCAGACATACGGGAAGCGAGGGGTTCTTGGTAATCGTCATGCTGACACTGACGATTGTTTGTGCTTGTGTCATACAAGCACAAACAAACAAAATGCACACATGGAGGAACATGTGCCCACACACACAGACACAAATACAGATGGCCTGTGTGTGCCAGATCTGATTATGATCTGCTTGCTGGCTTCCAGACTCGCTGATGTTAGTTTCGTGGCCGGCAGCGTTCAGGAAAGCGAGCAGAGGATCTGCGTGTGCTAATTGCTCTCTAAGTTGCCCTGAAGACACACAGTCTGCAGGTACAGAGAATGATAAAGGACTGTTAACACAAAGTAATGCCAGCTTCAGCACATGGGAGCCAGTCTTTGTCGCATAAAATCCCACAAAATGGAGGGAAGTTATGTTTTGCTACACGAATACACCAATAACGTCTGGTTTGTACTGATGCACTTAAGACAAAACACAACACAAATATCATACTTTGTCTAATGTTCTCATCTCCTCTGCTCTACTTGCTTGTTCTGGAGAGACTGCTGAAAGCCACACTGACGGTGTATTACTCTTTTTATCAGACGGGTGGTGTAGTGATGACGTATTTGTGTGGGCCAACCCGGAAGTTAGCATCCCAGTTACCCTTGTGGATTTACTCTGGGCTCAGCAGGTGAAACACTAAAGACGGGCTTCCACATGTGGCAGACCAGGTGTTGGTGCTGCCGGATTTGGCACCCCCCCTATAACTTTGTCCAGGGTGGTCGTACGCCCACCAAAATCACACTGGTGTTTGCTCCGCCCCACACTCACTCTGTCTGACGCCGAAAAGCTGGTCCACGCCTTTGTCTCCTCCAGGCTGGACTACTTTAATGCACTCCTCATCGGGATCCCCAACAAAAGCATCCAGAAGCTCCAATACATTCAGAACAGCGCTGCTAGGATCCTGATGAGGGTGCGCAAATATGATCACATCACCCCCATCCTTAAAGCACTACACTGGCTACCCGTGGAACTGAGGATCGAATTCAAGGTCTCCGTCCTCACCCACCAGTGTGTCCATGGAACTGCCCCTCCCTACCTCAAGGAACTCCTCACCCCCCATACCTCCTTGCGGACCACCCGCTCCAGCAACTCCAACTTCCTCAAACCCCCCAGGACTAAGCTCCGTACTATGGGAGACCGGGCCTTCTGCTCGGCTGCTCCCAGTCTGTGGAATGCTCTCCCCGACCAAATGAGAGCACCACAGTTTTTATAACAATAGTGTACATCCATCCCAGGACAAATGCCACCTCTGCCTCCAGCACTATCTTTGATTTGGTGCAAAAACTGAAGTCAATTTCACCTGACGCACCAAACTTTATACTTGGGGATTTTAACCATGTGACCCTTAAAAAGACACTCACTAACTGTTATCAATATGTCTCCTGTCCAACCAGGCGGGATAAAACATTAGACCTGTGTTATGGGTCAGTAAAGGAAGCCTATAAGTCAGTCCCATTACCCCCACTGGGCTCTGCTGATCATAACTGTGTGCATTTACTGCCCATATACAAAACAGTTTTGAAGCGAGAGAAAACATTGACAAAGGACATAAATGTCTGGACAGAAGAATCTATAGCCTGTTTGCAGGAATGTTATGACTGCACTGATTGGGATATGTTCAAAGAGTCTTGTGGTGCCGACTTGGAGGAAGTTGTTGATGTAACATGCTCATATACAGCCTTTTGTAAAGACATGATTATTCCGTGTAAGCAAGTTAAAATATACCCTAATAACAAACCATGGGTGACCAAGGCGGTTAAGTCCAGCATTCAGAAAAAGAAACAAGCTTTTAAACAGGGAAGTGCCTCTGATCTGCATGATGCTAATAGGGAACTTAAAATAGAAATTCTGAAAGCTAAACAGAATTTTAAATCTGAACTACAAAACAAAATGGCTGCAAACAACCTTGGCTCAGGCTGGAGTAGCATGAAAACCATAACAGGCCCCCGGGAAACAAAGAATAGCTGCCATGTGACTCTGGATGGCTTTAATTCAGATGTTGAGTTTGGAAATGCCCTAAATCACTTTTTTTCTCGATTTGACACATTTGATTTCAGTAATAATATATCTGAACTGAAGCTTAAACTTGAAGACAATAAGCATGTTAACATAGATCAGAGGGAAGTGGAAAAGGCCTTTCGTTTAGTACAAATAAATAAGAGTCATGGACCTGACAACATCTGCGGTCGTTTACTTAAACTTTGCGCAAAAGAACTTAGCCCTGTGTTCCACTACATTTTTAATATGTCTTTACAGACACAGCATGTGCCAAAGGTTTGGAAGGATGCTGTGGTAGTCCCTGTCCCCAAATCCAGAGGCCCAAAAACTCTTAACGATTTTAGACCAGTTGCACTGACATCAATTCTAATGAAGACATTGGAAAAACTAGTCAGAGCAGAAATGTTAAGGAAGACTGAGCATCCACTCGATCCCATGCAGTTTGCTTACAGGCCACACAGAGGAGTGGAGGATGCCACGGTCACCTTATCTGACTTACTTTTTAAACACTTGGAGGGAATTGGATCTCATGCTAGACTTTTATTTGTTGATTTTTCCTCTGCTTTTAACACAATTCAACCTCATATTCTAATTGGGAGACTTTTAGAACAATTTGAAATAAGCAATAATCTTATGGGCTGGATTCTTGATTTTTTAACCAATAGGACACAAAGAGTGAGGGTGAATGGGACCTTATCTGATCAAGTCAGCTCCTCCACTGGCTCCCCATAAGGATGTGTCCTTTCACCACTATTATTTATACTTTACACTAATATGTGTCAAAGTAGGTGGGAAAATAGGACTATTTTAAAGTATGCAGATGACTCTGTAATTGTTAGTAGGCTCCAGGACAATGAGACCAGCCACGGCCCTGTCATTGACGACTTTGTCAGGTGGTGTGAGGAGTCCTATCTACAACTGAACATAAGCAAAACCAAGGACATGATCATTGATTTTAGAAGACATCCCCACATACATGAAGTCTTAACAATCCAGAATCAGATAGTAGAATTTGTGCAATCATACAAATATCTCGGGACAATTATTGACTCAAAATTGAGCTCTGATCCAAACTGTGAAGCTGTGTGCAAAAGGGGGCACCAGCGTTTGTACTGTCTTAGGAAATTGTCCTATTTTAACATTGACAAAACCATGATGATCATGTTTTATCGAGTCAATTCTGTCTTTTTCGCTAATGTCATGGTTTGGTAACCTGACTTTAAAGAGCAGAAACTCTCTGAGTCAGATCATAAAGTGGTCCAGCAGACTGATTGGTGAGCCACAGCTAAACCTTGAGACCCTGTACCTCAGGCAGTTACAGCGGTTATCCAGCTCCATATTAGACGATGACTCTCACCCTTTCTATTTATTTATTTAATTGTGAATTTTGAATGTCCATGTTTGTACTAGTGTTTTCCTTCTTAAAATGTTTTTTTTTAAAAATATATTTTGAGATTTGGTTGAGCAGGGTATACTTGTACTTGTACTTTTACTAGTCCTTTATTAGAGATGTGTCTGTTGTTTGTGTTTATTTTTAGTGTCAGGATGGAACCCTTGTCTTTTTCTCTGCAAACAGAATCTACCTACGGGTACAAATAAATAACCTGAACCTGAACCTGAACCACAGACCGTGGAGGCTTTTAAAAAGGCCTCAAAACCCATCTCTTCAAAAGAGCCTTTGCCTTTTTATCACCCTTTTATTTTTTTTATTGCTTTTTATTAATTCTACCGTGTTGTGTAATGTTTATTTATACTGTTCATGCTCACTACTTGTAGCACTTCGGGATTTGAAATCAAATATGAAGTGCTTTATAAATGGAACCCATTATTATTAGGGATGCACGATAATTATCGGTCCGATATTAGGAATTATGACGTCATCCCGATAAACCCGATACCAGTATTAATAGCCCCGATAATATACAATATATTTTTTGGGTAAAACAAAAGAAAAAAATACTGCGGTGTGGGTGGATTGGGATGAGGGGCGCTTGTTTTTCACTCGGCTCCTCCCGTTTTGCCAGTACTGTGGTATTAGTGGTTTAGGAAGAGGGGAGTTCTTCACAAATCCAGCGCTCCCTAACTCATGCCTGGCTGTGACGTAAATGGTGTGCGGCCGTGAAGCCAGGACAGTAAACAAACATGTCGTCGGTGGTATGGGCGTTGGAGCTATGTGCAACTCAAGGCATATGCTCGAACCGGAGCTGCCTGGACGCTGCAATCATGTTGCGCACTATCCGTGCTGAGTGTGCTGACTTTTCGTACAATGTCCCACTGTCTGGCTTCCTGCATAAAGTCAAGTGCTCGGCGCAGTTGTGGCGAAATGTCGCTCCTCTGTTTTCATTTTAAACAGCTCCATATATCCGTTAGCGCAGCTAGCTAGCACCAGATGCTAACAACAACAATGCACGTAAGGTCTCTCGCTCGCTCGGGCCACACATACACACACCCTCCCGGTCCTCCCAATAGCCAGTCGGTGCCTGCCGGTGAGCGTGGAAGTGTGGTCTGCCACAAGCGGGCGGCAGGAGCGGGGCTGTCAGCATCAGCTTGTAGATGGTATTTTAAACTCGATGCGCTCTGAACTACGGGGCGGCCAAGGAAAAAAAAATACACATGCGTTAATCGCGTTAAAATAATTAGTAGCGTACATTTTTTTTTTTTATCGGTATTGGTCTTGAGAAGCAGGAAGTTATCGGTATCGGTATCGGTTTCAAAAAACCAATATCGTGCATCCCTAATTATTATTATTATTATTATTTTACTCTGGGCTCAGCAGGTGAGAAACTAAAGAGGGGCTTCCACATGAGGCAGACCAGCTTGTGTTAACCACAGACCTTATTTCAAGCGTCTAACCAAAAAGATATTCACAAAACCGCTCACTTTGAGACGAGAGAAGGCTTTGAGTATCTTATAGGCTGTTGGGAGTGGTGTGGGTAGAGAGCTGAACATTTCTGATCAATGAAACACACTTCTATGTTTGAGTGACAGGTTCTGTTGTATTCAAGGCCTACGTGGTGACGTGATCTTTTATTTCCCTGCAATGGGTCTTAAAAAAGATTTGGAAAACAAAACCTGTTCTCTTTTCCTCTCTCATCCCTTCTTCACTCCTTTTTCTCTCCTCTTTCTTTTCTTCTCCTGTTCTCTCCTCTCTTCTCCTAGGTGGAGGCCATGCGTTGGAAGAAAGGTGACCCCTCGCTCCCCCCCTCTGTGTGCAGCATCCCATGCCGTACAGGCGAAAGGAAGAAAGTGGTGAAAGGTGTGCCGTGCTGCTGGCATTGTGAGCGCTGCGAGGGATACCACTATCAGGTAGATCTCTGGAGGAACTCTTGCTTCACAATTCGCCTGAGGTGCTAAACTTTCGGGTTTGTCTCACAGCTCTCTTATGTCTATCTCTGTTGTATGCTTTGAGAATTTAGTATAAACTTAAAAAACATGAAGACAAAAAAGCTTACTTTACAAACAAAATGTAATACTGAAGTTTGGCATGTTGTTCAATTGGTAAAGGACATTTCTGCCAGCAATTGTCTGATTACTCTACAGTACAGTTCTGTTCCCCTTGAGTCAGGATTTTTTAGATCTAACTCATTTGAAGGCAATGAGATGGCCCTTTTAGGATTTACATATTCAGCTAGAAGCCCACAGATGCTATTATATTTAATGGAAGTACATCATTTGCGAGAAAAGGTTCTGTTACACCCCCCTGGTTAATTACATCACAGTTAGGGACAATTTGGCAGCCGATCATCGTTATATTAAGTTAAAAAGTCCGTGTACGATCAAGTCTTTGTGCAAAGAGTTCCCTCGTTCAGGGAGCAATAAAGGAGAAGAGAAAATATGAGCCAAGCCAGCAGCTGGCGATGTCATAGTGAGCGATCAATACTCATTCTGAAGATACATGCATTAGCTGTAAAATCAATAATCTCTTTGACACAGGATTTTAGTGGATAGTAAAATAGCATTGCAGCATGACAAAACAAAATAGCTTAACTATAAAAGAAAGATGGTGTAAAATTCTTTATTTTTCATTAGGCAGTCTGTTTTAAAGAGGTAAATGACACACACACACTCATACTCTGTTGCTCAGTAAATAAATCAGCTGCTTTTAATGTTAAAGCATTTTGGATTTACAGCATATTTACATAAATGTGGGAGCTTTAAGGTTAGGTTATGGTTGGTTTATTTATATAGCGTATTTCAGACAAAGGCAATAACACATAATAACTACAAACTAAATCAATTCAACGAAAAGAAAATTCATAAAAGAGAGAAATAGTTAAACATAGACATTGTAAATACACATAATGCTGCGAGAGGTGCTGAAGTGCAATGATAAAACATAGTTAAATGACTTAAAGGGCAAGGTTCTCAGGCTGGGTTGAAAATAACCCAGTTTTTGGGCGGACTTCAGATTCTCAAGACGTGTTTTCCTGGTCTGCGGAGCAAAAACTACGGAAGAGGATTAGGGCCACATGAACAACAAAAAAATGGGGATTTGAAAAAAATGAAATATTCTTTTAGTTCTGAGTTTTCTCAGAATTCTGACTTTTTTTTCAGAACTAAAAAAAAGATATATTTGTTTCACATCCCCACATTTTATTTTTCATGTGGCCCTAATCCTCTCCCGTAAAAAACAATACAAGCTGTCTCAACGAATTTGGTTTTAACCCTGGGAATGATAAGTAAACCCACCCCCAATGATCTGAAAGCTATGGCTGGCTCGTAACAAAGTATACATACAGTACTGACAATATTTGTGTTGTGATGATGGAGCTAATATACCCGTTTAACTTCCAATATCAAAACCGTCTGTCCCCAGGCATCAGAGTTCACCTGTGAGCTTTGTCCCTACGAGATGCGACCCGATGTCAACCGCACCGGCTGCGTTCCCATCCCCATCATCAAGCTGGAGTGGCATTCCCCCTGGGCCGTCTTCCCCGTCTTCATATCCATGCTGGGCATCATCGCCACCTCCTTCGTCATCGTCACGTTCGTGCGGCACAACGACACGCCCATCGTGCGAGCGTCCGGGCGGGAGATGAGCTACGTGCTGCTAACGGGAATCTTCCTGTGCTACGCCATTACGTTCCTGATGATCGCGACGCCTGATGTCGGGGTGTGTTCCCTCAGGAGGATTTTCTTGGGCTTGGGGATGTGTTTCAGCTACGCAGCGCTGCTAACCAAAACCAACAGGATACACCGCATCTTCGAACAAGGGAAGAAGTCTGTAACAGCCCCCAGGTGAACACTACACCTCACTGTCAGTACGCACACTTTCTGTTTGCTTGCCACGTACATTTGGAGTGCTGGGAACGAAAGGTCGTGTGTTTTTCCGATGTGTGTATTCGTACCAGAACATCCCTTTCTCCCTTACTAAACTGCTCACAATTATTATTCATCATTTATTTCTCATCCATTATTTATGAGTCATGAACTCGCACTCACCCATTGGACTGTTTGTTCTCATTGTGAGTGACTCTTGGAGAGAGCATCAACTAAGTGGCTAAAATGTTAATGCGGTGTTTAATAGAGCTTAGGTTCCTGTCCCTGTCTTTCCCTCCGCCCATCCATAACAGTTAGTGTCATTTTACAGCTATTAATCAAAACAAATTCTATGATAATTAGGATTTTACCAATTCCAGGAAATACAAATAATTCTGTGTGACTTGCTCTTACTGGAAAACGTGAAGGAAAATAAAAAGACACCAGTAAATACACTGAATAAAATCAAGGAAGGCCACTATGGGATGCATTTTGAGGCTTTTTCCAGTTTCCAGTATGTAATATTCAGCAGGTAGTCAGCCTCTAAGCAGCTGTTGAGCCCGGTGAATAGAACCATACGTTTGTTTTCACAGTGCATGTGAGGGAGGAAATGATAGCTTATGTTTTTGAGTATTGTTTGCCCCAATTTTTGTCTCTCTGGCATCCTGGATGATCATCTCGTTCCCTCTATTCAGCGTTATATGTTCTTCTCCTCACTGCCCATGTTTTTCATTATTGCCTCAAATCTCACCATTACCTTTTCCCTGATCTCCCTCCAACACTCAGTGTGTGTTTGAATGGGCTACATAGAATATGTTAGATTGCTGCTGTAGAGCAGACTCCTTGAAGAAGTAATCTTTAGGCACCAAAGGACTAGTTTTCGGGTTGGTGGCCAAGGTATTGGTAAAGTAACATACCTTATTGGCCAAATCATTTAATTTCACGAGGCATAAAAAGTCGATATTTTTATGTAACAATACATTTTTAAAGCACACATTTTCCTGTGAGAAAAACATCTGACCATGGGTTGCCCCACTCAACATGTAATCTTTATCTCTGCTATTACGAGACAATTCTTAGACCAGGTCAAGTCCGAGTCAGAACCGAGTCTTAAGGCAGTCAAGACCAATTCAAGACCGAGTTAAGAACAAATCCAGTCGTGTTCAGGACCGTACTGGACAATAGTATCTTTCCAAAACGAATCCTCTGCTTTACGTAACTGGATGTAAGCGGCTTAGACAAGTTTGTTTACAATACCATACACTATGATAATACTTGATTGCCAGATAAAGTGAATGCTGAACTCTTCAACGCACAATAAACAAGGATCTGACAGAGACTTAAAGGAAACCAGAATTTAAATACACATTTAGAACTAACCACAGGCATAAGACACAGCTGGGAAGGGAGGAAAAACAAAAGGGCAGCAGGTGAAAAGAATCGGATAATCAAAAAAAGATTGGAAACAGACAGACAGGAAGTAGAGACGGAAATAAAACAGGGTGAAAAAGCTTTTCAAAATATAACGGGAACAAGACGTATCTTGACAAAAACAAGATACAAGGAAACGGACATATACAATAATATTACATTATATTTTACATTATAATTTAGTTAATGTGAGTAGAGTAGTACATATCACCCAAGTTAACGAAGATACAGTTAGCAACGTTTAGAGAAGATAACTAGCCACAAGGCACCAGTCCAAGACAAGTCCAATACTTAAAAAAATTGACTCAATTCCGACACAGCCCTGCATTATTCCTCTGCTGCCGCTCATACCAGTGATCCTCTCCTCCCCAGGTTAATCTCTCCCGCCTCCCAGCTGGCCATCACCTTCTCGCTCATCTCAGTCCAGCTGCTGGGCGTCTTCGTCTGGTTCGCGGTGGACCCCCCCCACACGGTGGTGGATTACGGCGAGCAGCGGACCCAGGATCCGTTGTCGGCACGCGGCGTCCTCAAGTGTGACATCTCGGACCTGTCGCTCATCTGCTCCCTGGGTTACTCCATCCTGCTGATGGTGACGTGCACGGTTTACGCCATCAAGACGCGAGGCGTGCCCGAAACATTCAACGAGGCCAAGCCCATCGGATTCACAATGTACACCACCTGCATCATCTGGCTGGCGTTCATACCCATCTTCTTCGGAACGTCACAGTCCGCAGAAAGGGTGAGTGACTTTGTTTTATGTATTCAATCCTACTAAACACCTTACTTACACTATTATACTTAATACTTTAAAGGTCCCCTATTATACTGTTTTTCATCAATATATCACAGGTCTCAGATATATACAAAACATGTCTGAAGTGTTTGGCTCGAAACACCAAACAGATCAATGCAGCATTACCCATAATCCCCTCTGTTTCAGCCCTGTTTCCAAAGTGCTGATTCTCTGTCTGTTACTTTAGATGAAAATAAGGAGCCCCTCCCCACGCCCCTCTGAGAGAGATTTGGTTACAAAGAACACAATGGTGCTCTAGGAGGAGATTCAGGTGATAAGGTGGGGGGGGGGGGGGGTTACCTTGGTTGCTGATTGGCTAATGGTTACACAAGCCAACAAATCATTATGACATCATAAAGTGGCCAAAATCTGATCAGCTCATTTTCAGACAGGTTTTTATAGAAATGGATCAGGACAAAAAGAGAGAATATTTTTCCCTGAAACTTTCAGAATCTCTTTACACAGAGGGGACACATGTTGATGTAGAAGAGACATGAAGAAGAGGGGACACATGTTGATGTAGAAGAGACATGAAGAAGAGGGGACACATGTTGATGTAGAAGAGACATGAAGAAGAGGGGACACATGTTGATGTAGAAGAGACATGGAGAAGAGGGGACACATGTTGATGTAGAAGAGACATGGAGAAGAGGGGACACATGTTGATGTAGAAGAGACATGAAGAAGAGGGGACACATGTTGATGTAGAAGAGACATGAAGAAGAGGGGACACATATTGATGTAGAAGAGACATGAAGAAGAGGGAACACATGTTGATGTAGAAGAGACATGAAGAAGAGGGAACACATGTTGATGTAGAAGAGACATGAAAAAGAGGGGACACATGTTGATGAAGAAGAGACATGAAGAAGAGGGGACACATGTTGATGTAGAAGAGACATGAAGAAGAGGGGACACATGTTGATGTAGAAGAGACATGAAGAAGAGGGGACACATGTTGATGTAGAAGAGACATGAAGAAGAGGGGACACATGTTGATGTAGAAGAGACATGAAGAAGAGGGAACACATGTTGATGTAGAAGAGACATGAAAAAGAGGGGACACATGTTGATGAAGAAGAGACATGAAGAAGAGGGGACACATGTTGATGTAGAAGAGACATGAAGAAGAGGGGACACATGTTGATGTAGAAGAGACATGAAGAAGAGGGGACACATGTTGATGAAGAAGAGACATGAAGAAGAGGGGACACATGTTGATGTAGAAGAGACATGAAGAAGAGGGGACACATGTTGATGTAGAAGAGACATGAAGAAGAGGGGACACATGTTGATGTATACAAGACATGAAAAAGTGTATGTTGCATAATAGGTGACCTGTTGTTAACTGTATTTTATGAACTACAGTCTACAGAGAGTGTGAGTATATTGCAGATGTCTTTACTTCATCCCCATCATCTTTAGTCTGCAAAGAGGATGAAACCATGGTGTGCGTCTCCCTGTTGGATTACCCTGTATATGACCTGTTTGGGATTTAAAGCAATTTTCTTTGAGACACCACAGTCTGCAAAAAAACATCTACTGTGGGAATTTGTTCCTGGTGTGGCTTGGATTTAGATGATTTGTGTTTGATACTAATGTATGTGTTTGAAATGTCTTTTATAAGATGACAATTCACTGACAGGCGGGCTGGGATGTGTGGTTTACGGGCTTTCTGTGAGCATGAAGGAACTCTCCTGAGAACCATTCTGCAGTATTTTTAAGTTTTGGAATCACTTTTTTGAGTCATACATTTGCATGATTTGAAATGGCAAAAAGTATATCTTTCTCTCTTTCCAAGACAGCCTGTGGGAGATAAAACTGTTTCTCCCTGCACTGAGGGATAGATTTGTTTTTCAGTTGTAGCTAGACCAATGGTTTGGGCGTCCAAAACCTCCTGACAACCACCCGCCAGTAAAAGAGGATTTACAGTCTGACTTATTGACTGGATCCTTGCCTGGTCCACCTTTTAGAGGGTTGTGCTGTAGAGCGTGTTCTTCCCACCTGTAGTCAATTATTGATGGCTATATGATGTGAGGGAGATGTAACTTTAGTGTGTGTGTGTGTGTGTGTTGTGTGTGTGTGTGTGTGTGTGTGTGTGTGTGTGTGGTGTGTGTTGTGTGTGTGTTGTGTGTGTGTGTGTGTGTGTGTGTGTGTGTGTGTGTGTGTGTGTGTGTGGTGTGTGTGTGTGTGTGTGTGTGTGTGTGTGTGTGTGGTGTGTGTGTGTGTGTGTGTGTGTGTGTGTGGTGTGTGTGTGTGTGTGTGTGTGTGTGTGTGTGTGTGTGTGTGTGTGTGTGTGTGTGTGTGTGCTGTGTGTGTGTGTGTGTGTGTGTGTGTGTGTGTGTGTGTGTGTGTGTGTGTGTGTGTGTGTGTGTGTGTGTGTGTGTGTGTGTGTGTAGCCTTTACAGAGTTCATCTAAAGTGCAATGGTTGCGGAAGCACTGGTTATATGCATGTATGTTGTGTTTTGTTGGATCATGTGAGCTGTCTGTTATCTTCTTCTACACATTTAATGTATTTATGGGGGGGCGCCAAAGATCGCCAGGCCTCAGATGATTTGAGGCCAAATATCATATTAAGACTTTTTTTAATTTATTTTTTACATATAATTGTAAGGCAATACATGATTGTCACTAAAAGCCTTGTCTCTACATTACAATAAAATATAAAAAATAATTGACTAATTAATTTGAATACAAATTCAAGTTAGTATTAAAGGCATAAAAAGACAGAAATGTATAATTCTTTCTTTAATATAAATGTTTCTTCTGCCCATAAAGTGTCTAAACCAGGCTTGTCTGGATAAGCGCAATTTTAAAACATAGTCATTGTCCATGCCGGTTTCAGTTGGATTATTTGTCACAGTTGCTCCGATCAGATCGGTCTCCTCCATTTTGTAGATTATTTACGACTTTTGAATCCACAAACAAACGCAACTTCCGACAGGAGTCATTTGGGGGGGCTCTTGGGAAAAAAGGTTGGGAACCACTGATATAGAGTCAAAAATGCTTTTATTTCTTGGGGCAGTTGTTACCAACATGGTTAATCTCAAGGATCACAAAATAAAACTAAAGAGAGAAACATTTTTTTATTCGATGTTGCCTTTCTTTTGCTTTTGGAATGCTTGGTGTTTTCACTTCAATCAATCAGTTAATCAAAATACTTTATTCACCCCAGGGGGAAATAAGGGTTTGTGACAGTTGCACAATATTAGAATGAAAGTAAAACCATGCAATAAAAGTATGTGTAGCCACTGGGATTGGCGTCTTAGGCACAGGAACGAGGCAGGACGTCCTCAACAGATTTAGATTCAGACTTGGAGAAGACATGGTAAAGCTATCGGTGCAATCCTTGTTGGCCCAAACAGTCCGATAGCCATCAAAGACAAACATTGTTGATGGAAACCTTGATGGTAACGTTGTCCAAACAGTCCGGAAGCTATCAATGGGAGCGTTGTTCTCAGATATATCCTGGTGCAGCCATGTTTCCATAAAACATATTTAACTACACTCCAGATATTCTGTCTGAATCCCGGCTAACACTGTTAGCTTGATCGTTCCCAAGCCAGTGATCTTACGTTGCCCATGCTGAGAGGGTGGAGACCAGGCTTATGTTTCCGTTTCCCATACATATGGACCCAGCTCTCCCCATCTGCTCTTCAGTTTCCCCATCCTTTGTCTCCTTCTCCAGATTTCCTTGGAGATAGGTGTTGTTCCAACCGCTATGCTAGCTGGCTTTAGCGTGATCAGCTGTTCCTGGGTATATCAAGTCTCTTACGCAGCGTCCACACGGCGGCGTGCGTCGAAGCTTGCCGGTGAGCTTGTCTGAAACTCGACCAACAACCAATCACATGAATCTCCCGCCCCGGACACACAAGCACGTGGTTTGATTGGCTAGAGCTTGTACTGGCATATGATTCGATTGGCTGACGCTTCCGCCGAAGCTTCAAAAGTTGAACATTGCTCAACTTTTGAAGCGAGCCACGCGAAGCAACGCTCCCACAATGCAGTTCGGCAAAGCGTGACGTCACCCCATTCAAAGTGAATGGGCAGAAGCGTTGAAGCTTCAACGCACGCCGCCGTGTGGACGGGCCGTTATAGTCAATTATTTGTTTTACTGCTCATCGGCCATGTTTTTGATCATAGCATTGTGAAGCACCTTGAGATGACGTTGTTTTTAAAGTGTGCTATATAAATGAAATGTATTATTATTATTATTATATGTTCATATTAGGTCCATAACCTTTCTTAGAAGAAACGCTTTATTTTGGCAATGAAGGTTAGGAGCCACCGCCTTATGGAAACAATAAGGGAGTTTATACAGTAAGTTATTTGACAGCCTAGAAGAGATGTCCTTTGACCTTATCAGTATATAAATCAGGGCATGAACATACAAACACTCAACCAGCACATCTGCTTCATAACAACACAGTGCACACACAGTAAACCATTGTGTTTACCTGCATGCAGTTTAATGATTCCATTACTTGATAGTGTGGCTATACTGTAGTATCGTTTTTACAATAAATCCCTTCATTGAGATTCAAGGCACGTCGTTGATTGCAGATGTCATAGCTACTACATCACAATAAACATTTGTATGCTGCAAATGCACACATATGGTAGATAGATAAGCACTCTGCAGGCATTGTGGTGAACACATAGATAGCCCTTTATCGTTCACAGGTTCAACATAATATGCACATAAATGGTAGGGTTACAAAACCTCAAGCTGTTTAGAAAGGAAATGCATCAAATCAAGTACAGATACGAAGGGTGTCCTTGAAATCCATCTCCACAATCTCAAAGACAGTCCAGTTGTGTGCTCCTCTTCTACACAAACACTGACTGCTTGTATGTCCCAATAAAAGCTTTCATGTCTTATAGATCTCTCCTTATTTCCGAGTGTCAGCCTAGCAATTTCCATTTCTCCATTTTCTCACGTCTTAGCTCATTTTTCTTTCTGAGGGGTGTGCCCGCCTCCGTCGCATGACAAAAAGCTGACTTCAAAGTGATCCAGTCTAATCACACATCAGGGAAATCAGACTCTTGCTGGATGTTTCATGCCGTTTTGCCTTTGCTCGCTTTCTATACGGGAGAGAGTTATGATGCAGGAAGTTTAAAGTGAATCACTGAAGTTTGTTTCCCTTTCTTTGGTAACACTTAACAAACACCATCATTAATATGTTGAATTGATAGCTAATTAAATGTTAGTAAATGGTGATTATCCTGTTAACAAAAAATGAAATGATAATTAATGTTAATGAAATAATTTGGTATCTCAACAGTAATTGTTGTGCTGCACATATAATACCATCTTATATACTATATTGAATATGTGTTAATCATTATTAATATGTTTATGAAGCATCTATAAACATTAGTATTAGTAAACAGTATGTGCAGAACTCGGCTGCCAGGGTGCTCACTCACACCAAGCCCTGGCAGCACATCACCCCCACCCTGATCCACCTACACTGGCTCCCAGTCAAGCACCGTATCACCTATAAACTCCTTCTTCTGACTTACAAATCCCTCCATGCCCTCGCCCCCCAATACCTGTCTGACCTTCTCCGCTACCACACTCCATCCCGGAAGCTAAGATCATCTGGACAGGATCTCCTCTCCACCCCCCGCACCAGGTTGAGGACTTTTGGTGACAGAGCCTTCAGTGTGGCATCCCCCACCCTCTGGAACTCTCTCCCCCCCGAAATCCGCAGCGCCCCAACCCTGGACATTTTCAAAAAAGCCCTCAAAACGCACCTTTTTACCAAGGCTTTCGCCACTGTATAGTTAGTTTAATAGGTTTATTTTTCCGCTACTTCCCCCCCCCCCCCCCCCCCTTAACCTGTCTGCCTTTTTCCCCCTACTCCCCCCCCCCCCTACCCGACTTGTAAAGCGACCTTGGGTTTCCTGAAAGGTGCTATAAAAATATTATTTATTATTATTATTATTTTATTAATTGAATGGCTATTATTAAGTGTCAATATATGTATTTGGCCTTATTATGATGCAGTGCTGAAAGGGGGAGATATAGGGAATGACATTGCCTGATATTTTTAAATCGTATTAAAGGTTGACAGATCATTTGGTAATAACTTAAAAGGGGTTTCAATCTGGTCATGGTTTTGCCAACTATATGACATCTAGAAGCTTCTCCAACCTTTTAAGTTTAAAGCATGGTGTGTGAGTCCAAGCTCCTGCACATATTGTACTGGGACAATTTGTAGGTGTTGATGTGTCACCTTTTGGGTTTGCTCATGCATATGTGTGACTGTCATGTATGGCTTTTTAAGGGTAAATGTGTGTGTGCATGCATGTGTATGCAATCTGCAGTGTTACTTCCAAAATGTAATACAGTACATATTACTTATTACTGTCTCTGAAATGTAATGAGTTAGCATTTGAGTATTTTAAATGCTAAAATGTAGTTTAGTGCAGCTCATTATACATCCAGTGTAGGGCGATGTGGTATAGCATAACAACTGTGTAGGCCATTAATGCTACTAACAACTTTTATTACACGGCTTAGTTGAATACTCGATTCTGATTGTAACTTCTTAACATGTGACACGTTGTTAATACAGTAGTACAGGCCGTTGTCAAGGACTATAATGAAGGTTGCTAAGGAGGATCAAGAAAGAGAAAGGAAAAGAGGTTAAAAGACGGCTGGACGTCAGATAAATCACCAGAAGAAGGCAGAGAGGAAGTAAACAATAACAACAGGACACGGAATGGGCTCTGTATTTTGTACATGGCCGTGTAATAAGCGGGATAATGTGCAGCGAGGCGGTCATTATGGGGAAAAGAACACCTTAGTGGTAAACACCAGGCTGACTAATCTACCCGCACAATTTTTCTCTGGTGTCGGAATGTCTCGCGATGTTAGTGGATTCTTAAAAAACAAAACACCATTTAATTTCGGGTTAAAATGTGTTGTGACTGCGTTACTGAGCATTGTAACGGGTAGTATATAACCCAAATCCCATTAGTAATGCGTTACATTACTTCGTTACAGCAAAAAGTAATACATTACTGTAACTCTGTTACTTTTGTAATGCGTTACACCCAACACTGGCAATCTGACACTCTGTCTCTCAAGTTGGGTTGAGCACTGTCCTCTTTATTACATTACATTACATTACATTACATTTAGCTGACTCTTTTATCCAAAGCGACTTACAATAAGTGCATTCGACCAGGAAGACACAACCTTGAAGAAAACAGAATCATATAAGTACATCAGGTTTCATAGAGCCAAACATTTCAAGTGCTACTCAACTGGCTTTAGGTAAGCCAGTCCTTTATTAGTATATAAGTGCTTCGTTAATAGTTCTATCGCTCGAAGTGGAGTCGAAAGAGATGAGTTTTCAGTCTGCGCCGGAAGATGTGCAAGCTATCTGCCGTCCTGATGTCAATGGGGAGCTCATTCCACCATTTAGGAGCCAGGATAGCAAACCCACGTGTTTTTGCCGATGGGAACTTGGGTCCCCCTCGCAGCGAGGGTGCAGCGAGCCGTTTGGCTGATGCAGAGCGTAGTGCACGTGCTGGCGTGTACGGTTTAACCATGTCCTGGATGTAGGAAGGGCCAGATCCATTCGCAGCATGGTAAGCAAGTACCAGTGTCTTGAAGTGGATTCTAGCAGTTACCGGAAGCCAGTGAAGGGAGCGGAGGAGCGGAGTGGTGTGGGAGAATTTAGGAAGGTTGAAGACCAGACGAGCCGCTGCATTCTGGGTGAGCTGCAGAGGTCGGATGGCACATGCAGGTAGACCAGCCAGGAGGGAGTTGCAGTAGTCTAGGCGTGAGATGACGAGAGCCTGGACCAGAACCTGCGTGGCTTTCTGGGTCAGCTGGGGACATATCCTTTTCAGAAATGTAGCCCGATGTCTCCACAGTTGTTGGGCTAATTATAATGTCCACCAGTGACTTCTTGTGTATTGGCATTTGAGTGTGGTTGTCTGGTGTGCTGTATTTAATTGGAATGTCCACCGGTGCACATTTGTGAGTCTGTGTATGTTGTTTCTAATTGGAATATCCTCTGGAGTGTGTGGCAGCTGGCTGGCTAACACGGAGAGCAACGAATGGTGGAGGGAAGGGGGGGAAAGAGGAATGAAAGGAATAAACAGGTAATGATGTGATTCGCTGATGGGGCTTTAATGAGCAGAGCTCCACCTAGGGCATAGGTTTGTTTTGCCTTTGGGCGGAGGGGGAAGGGGCTCCAATGAAGTTAGTTGGAGGTTAGATGAAAACACGTCTCGCATTATGATTAACTTCATTATCAAATGGCCATCATGCTCTTCCTAATCCTCTTCAATAATGTCATTATCGTAATAAAACAGCTGTATTCACTTGTGTGCGATCAACGAACTGATGATCACTCGCGGATACTTAGGGTTAAAGGTTCTGACATGATATGATATTATACGATATGATGCGATACGGAACATAACGATGGGAAACAGTATGCTTGTCCAGTAAGAACATTTTAACTGGACACCTTCTTGCAGTTTTAAAGTAGATACAAATCATACATAGTACCAGATAAAAGACACTATCACGGGACTTATGTACGTATACAGAGTTTGCATATGCAAAGACACACCTGTCAAAACAGAGACATGTGAAGACATTTCAAATGACCCGTGTTTGAGGGTATGGATCTTCTAGATGCCAATAAATCAGACTCCAGTGCTTTTTTCCAGGGTAACTATGAAAGAATGCATCTCTGTGGGACTGCTGCCTTGCCTGGACAAAAGAAAAAAGGTCCAGCTGCTACTTTGTTTCCAGAAATGTAGCCGATGTCTCCACAGCCTGCACAGTGAAAGCTGCGTGTTAGCATAGGAGAAGCAGCCGCAGCTTGGACCCTTCATCAGAGTCCACGCACGATGTGTTCATGGCACAGTGTTGTGTAGGTTATCGCAGCATGCAGACACCTGGATCGCCCTTTTACCCTTTTCACAGTCATTGCTGTGACCGGTTTGGTCTGGTGTTCACAGACACATGATGTCTGTTTGTGGGGTTTCTTCAGTTCAAGCTTCCTCTGAACATAATGTGTAAGTGCATTACATTTCCCTATAGTTTGCATTTTGTTACACGGCGTAGTTGAATACTCTATGCTGTTGGTCAATTTGGACATTCCAGAGGTTGTTTCATTTTTGCTAACAGATCACTGCTAAGGCGGATCAAGGAACTACGTGCAGTCATATCAATCCGCAGAAAGAAGTCCGGTAAATTAAACGTCAGCTGTGGACAACAAACATTCGGTTTTCTCCGTCAGAAAAGACAACAAGACAAACAGGAAGTACAAGTTCCAGCAGGTGGGAAGCAATACGACCATTTCTATATTAATCAAATCTAACAAATATTGTGAGTCAAGTCGTTGGTTTATTTAGTATGGAGCTGTGATAATTATGTCACAACGCAAAATCGTATTAGTTGTATTATGTCGTATTAGTTAATAAAATGGGTCCTTTGCTTGTATTACGGCCCGTCCACACAGCGGCGTGCGTTGAAAGCTTCACCATTCACTTTGAATGGGGTGACGTCACTTTTCGCCGAACTGCATTGTGGGAAGCGAAGCGGAGCTTTGCTGGCGTGGCTCGCTGCGAAAGTTGAGCAATGTTCAACTTTTGAAGCCTCGGCAGAAGCGTCAGCCAATCGAATCATATGCCAGTACAAGCTCTAGCCAATCAAACCGCTGCTTGTGTGTCCGGGGCGGGAGATTCATGTGATTGGTTGTTGGTCGAGTTTCAGACAAGCTCACCGGCAAGCTTCAACGCACGCCGCTGTGTGGACGGGCCGTGATGTAGTCATTATGTCATCGTGCAGTTATATCAGGAGCCTTGAACAACCTCCAATAGTTGGACAGAGGCTCCTTGTTGTAACATTCCACTCGTTCTGCACTACGTGATTGGCTGATGCCTTTATTCGCCCTGCGTAGGCTCAGGAAGATCAACACTATCAGACTGGAAAAAGTGCTATTTCACTGCGTTTGTGAAGAACGTTAGAACAAAATTGTGAATTAACCATGAGAACATTGTCAGAATGACTTCATGTAGTTTCATTCTGACACATTCAGAGTTGAGATGCTGCCACATCCTCTGTCCTCACTGTGACTTGCTCCTGTTTCTTAAAAGTATTCAGTCCCATCCACAACCTCTTCTCATATATGCTCCTTGTATTCCATCTTTCTCCCCGGTCTTAACACCCTTCCTCTCGTTCCTCCCCATTTCTCTCTCACACGCTCCTCTCCTCTGAATACTCAACGCGGCTCCGAGTCACAGCGGGCAGCGAGCGAGAGAGGAGGAGGAAACAACAAAGAGGGAGATGAACACTGAAAGGGAAAGTTTGAGCCAGAGATGTAGGGGAGACAGAGAGACATGGAATAAGAATGCGAGAGATAAATCAAGACAGAGGGGGAGGAGGGAAGCATTGTTTTGAAATAGGGCATGCAGAGGCTGCAAACAGCTTCTGCCGCACCCTGCAGAAACTGGAAAGGTTGTGTGTGTGTGTGTGTGTGTGTGTGTGTGTGTGTGTGTGTGTGTGTGTGTGTGTGTGTTTCCCTCTGCTTGGTTTAAAGCCCTAACCACAGGGCACATCCTCTCTCCTGCTCTCTCTTTCTCTCTCTCTGCCTCATCATTCCTTTCCCTGACAATCACCCTACCCTGCTACTACCCAGAAACACACTCACTGTGTGTGTGTGTGTGTGTGTGTGTGTGTGTGTGTGTGTGTGTGTGTGTGTGTGTGTGTGTGTGTGTGTGTGTGTGTGTGTGTGTGTGTGTGTGTGTGTGTGTGTGTGTGTGTGTGTGTGTGTTGCACAGCATGTGAAGCAGTTGCTTTCACAGAGACGTTTTTAGAGTTATTGTTTGTCCTCTGGTTATTATTGTACACATCTAGGACTGTGAGATAGAAATGGAGATAATGCAGTAATGTACAAAATAAGTCGTATTCTCTGCTTGATTTTAGGAACATATAGGTTCACCTAGTGAATTAAAAACAGAACAAATGAACCAAAGGAAGTGAAAACCATAAAGCAGATTCAGGCAGTAGGCATATACATTCAGTCTTAAAGTATTAGAGAAGAGATAACATCTGACACAATATGCTCTTCTTAACATTGTAATCCTGCTTGGATACGCCCTGTTTTGCAATGTAACAGTAATCGAATTATGTCTTTTTTATGTAACGGTGAGGAATACAGTTTTTTTGTATCCTGGTAAAAAAAATCCCGTTAAGTGCAATCCGTTACTCCTGAAGCGTGATCAAACCAATGTTCAAAACAGCCTTCTTAAGCTTTTTTAAACTGCTATTCATACAGACTTATCAACTTTGGGTCTCTCAAGGCTTCCCATTCGCATTATAGCTTTAACACATCCCCCATCTCTCTTTCTCACACACACCCTCTCACACACACACACACACACACACACACACACACACACACACACACACACACACACACACACACATACACACACACACACACACACACACACACACACACACATACACACACACATACACACACACACACATACACACACACACACACACACACACACACACACACACACACTGCTCTCTAACTTTAAACGACAGCCGTCCCTAAGCGTCCTAACCTCAGAATGGCCCCTTTAAGAAGTGAAGAATGGCAAATGGTGTCACTTTGAGGAACATTTCTCATTTTTTTCAACCATCTCTGCCCCCCCTCACAGCACACACACACACACACACACACACACACACACACACACACACACACACACACACACACACACACACACACACACACACACACACACACACACACACACACACACACACACACACACACACACACACTCACACACACACACTGAGTGCTCACCGTCCCCAGACAGATTTATGGTGGTGACTGTGGTCCCTGTGGAGAACCAGTGACCGCCCAGATCCTTACCGGGAGTAACCGCCGGTAATCAATCTGCAGTTATCTGAAGAGGGTGGGAGACACAGAGGAGGGGGGAGAGACAGGGAGGCAGCAGCACGATGACACAGAGAGAAAGAGGGGGTTGGGAGGGTGGAAACAAAAATATAAAAGAAGAGGCAAGGATGAGAAAAGGAAAGGGACTTGGAGGGAATTAAAATGAGGCAGCAAGACGGATCATACGAGACGAAACTGCTGGAGTGTGGGAGCGACGTCAACAACTACTGTCAGACTGAGAGAGTCAGAGGGAGGTGGGATCTACACAACATCCAACGCTAAAGACAGAGCAACAAAGCCAAGAAGATAATAGAGGGAGGAATACATTGAAGAGGACGAAGAGTAAGACTGAAACACGGACAGATGCAAAGAGAAAAAGAGATGGGGAAAAGAGACAGATCGGGTTGGAGCAATGGTCAAACATCTCTGGGGTGATTACAATTTACACACACACACACACACACACACACACACACACACACACACACACACACACACACACACACACACACACACACATACCATGTATACATCACTTCAGGGGACATTACATTGACTTACATGCATTTCCTGGAGACTTATCCTAACCTTAACCATAACCAACACATGCCTAACCCTAACCCTTACCCTTAACCTTACCCTTACTCTAACCCTAATCCTAAACCTAACCAAGTCTTCACCCTAAAATTAATGATTCCCCACACGTGACTATGTAAACAGATTTAGGTCCCCACAAGTATAGTAATGCTAGACCACACGTACACACACACACACACACACCATTACATCATTATGTTCATTTGGTAATTGACTATTGATTGTACATTTAGAAGAAATATAGGTGAAATTGTAATATTTGTATTGCCTCTAAATGTCTTCAGTGATTAGTTGTAGTCGTTCATGTTACACTAGTTCTTAAAAACAAGATGGTGATGGCCAAAAGTCCTCTGGATGCTTCAATATCGTAGTCTAAAGAACAACATCATGGTACTACATCCACTTCTTGAAGAAGAAGAAAACAAAAACATTTCATTCATTTTTGAAGGAATTGGTTTTGCAATCTTTTTCAGGATTCTGGTGGGAATTTGCTGGTTTGGCTGAAAATGGCGGGAGACAGACAGCGAGTGTCAGATCCTGACATCAAACAGTGGGATGTTGAAGGGATGTGGGGACGCCCAAGAGGGGGGGGGGGGGGGGTTCACACAGAGACGCCTGCAGACACACACACTTCCATACATGCATGCTCTCTATATCACAAACGCATATCTTTAAGTCCACTGACACTCAGAAACTCTCTCTAATGGAGGCAGGCAAAGAACTCTATTAAGTTTTGCACAAAAGTCAAACAGTCTTCTCCATAAACCTCATATTTCTGTAACCAAAAGTACATTTTAAACACCAAATATGCTTTTTTTGGGGGGTTATTTTCCACCTCCACTGCAGCTGTCTTTTCTTACGTCCTGACTGTAGAGACCGATTGCATTTCAAAGCAAAAATGTATTAAAAAAAAAGGAATCAACACACTGTATTAACTGATTACTGATTAAATAGTTGTTTTGTTATGTCCTTATAGCACTTTTTTTTTTAAATACACTTTTTAAATACTGATTGATTTAGTCTATGACCAGGAAAAACTGTAAAGCAAGTGTTTAACTGAATCCCGCCGTATTAATTAACCACAAGGATAATAATTTAGCAAACATTGGGATATTGATAAATGAAGCCAGTGTGGATGCCCCATATTAATTATCGCTGTGCTGCTCATCCTGCTGCTCCCAGGAGGAATCTAAGTGTGTTGCCTTTTCAAGCTGTTGCCGGGCAGATGCAATAACCTGGCGTTCAGTCGCTGGCTAGGAAACACTTGGCTTGTGCTGTTTGGGGCCCCGCCAAAATAAATGCATTCAGGTTTGAGTCAGAAAGAAACAGTTTGGTCAGTAAAGAGTAACTTCAGTCCGACCTTTGAAATGAAACGTCCATGTAGTTTGAATTCATTCGTTTTTGGTCCCAAAACATACCGATACAAGTTTGTGATAACTTTGGTTTACTTTCTATTTGTATACCAGTTTATATTGGGGTTGCAGACAATATGTGTTTGTAGGTTTCAGCTGCGTGTGTGTGTGTGTGTGTGTGTGTGTGTGTGTGTGTGTGTGTGTGTGTGTGTGTGTGTGTGTGTGTGTGTGTGTGTGTGTGTGTGTGTGTGTGTGTGTGTGTGTGTGTGTGTGTGTGTGTGTGTGTGTGTGTGTGTGTGTGTGTGTGTGTGTGTGTGTGTGTGTGTGTGTGTGTGTGTGTGTGTGTGTGTGTGTGTGTTATGATTTGAAAAACTGTAAATAGATGGGCATGAGCGCTTCCTGCATAGTACGATAAATATACTTGCTAACCATCACAGAAAATACAAATTCAACCCTCAGAATGCTGTGTATTGAACATGTTCCTCTTCCACTTGATCTACTATGCTGTTAGTAACCAACTATGCTTGTCAGTGCTGTCTTAATATTTTCTCCATTGAACCCAAAAGGGACTTCCAGGTGTGCATACATTACAAATAAATTCCTTCTGTTCATCTGAAAATACAGAAACACAAACACAACGTGGCTGCTTCCTGTCGACTAGGTCTAAAGAGTGCTGCCTAAATACACTTTATTTACATTCTTAAACTTGCATTAAACGTAAAAAGGCAAACAAGTTGAGTCAACATAAGATTGACTTATGTTGAGTTTCGTTTCAAGTATGGCCACAAATTGACTTTAAACATAGCATGTTTCAATTATAACGCCTTAATCGTTTTCCGCCACAATTAGCATAAATTAGCCTATAGCTAAGTTGCTACACAAATACAGTGATAAGTGTTGTTCTGCACAACAACCAGGGCCGCCCCTCCCTACGGGCCGATCACGCAGACTGCGTGGGGCCTCACCTCGCGGAGGGGGCCTCACCTCGCGGAGGGGGCCTCACCTCGCGGAGGGGGCCTCACCTCGCGGAGGGGGCCTCACCTCGCGGAGGGGGCCTCACCTCGCAGAGGGGGCCTCACCTCGCGGAGGGGGCCTCACCTGGAGGGGGCCTCACCTCGCGGAGGGGGCCTCACCTCGCGGAGGGGGCCTCACCTGGAGGGGGCCTCACCTCGCGGAGGGGGCCTCACCTGGAGGGGGCCTCACCTCGCAGAGGGGGCCTCACCTCGCAGAGGGGGCCTCACCTCGCGGAGGGGGCCTCACCTGGAGGGGGCCTCACCTCGCGGAGGGGGCCTCACCTCGCGGAGGGGGCCTCACCTGGAGGGGGCCTCACCTCGCAGAGGGGGCCTCACCTCGCGGAGGGGGCCTCACCTGGAGGGGGCCTCACCTCGCGGAGGGGGCCTCACCTGGAGGGGGCCTCACCTCGCGGAGGGAGAATCATCCGAAGCGCAAATGCGGCGCACCTACAGTGTAAGCGCGCCACAGTTTCGCCGCTGCGAGGCTCCACTAGCATCCCCCCCGTTGACGCTCGCGACACAGAGGGCCTCATCATATAACTGCGTGACTAGATACTAGACCCTGAATGGTTCCCCTACAAAAAATGGTTTTATACTGTTATGGAAATCTTAGGCCTAGTCAATACTGTGGAGATATACAATTAGAATGATCAATCAATAAACTGGTGAAACAAACAGAGTTGTCTTTCTGGTTCTTTATTCGAGGCGCCTCGAAGGCACAGGTCTCACAGAGTATAGGATAGTATGCAGGAGTGTGCGCAATAGTCACAAAATAGCAACGCTTATATACAAGATAGGGCGGTCAGACAGTTTTATGTGTAGCTGTCGAATGTATAACGGTTATCAGCATATGGAAGTTCAAACTTAGTGTGAAGAGGAGTATCAGCATAGTCTGCCAACTCAGCCCTGTGGCCTTGAAGCGCTTGAGATGAATGACCCTCTTTAGAGTATGCAGAGAAAATAGCATATATCAGGAAATGGTACAGTAGTGTTAGACAATGCTTTTAGAAGCATTTGGTTTTACCATATAAGGTAACATAAGAAATGGCCACTACAATACCTGTATTCTTCAGGAAAACCTTTTGCATAATTTCCAGCCCAATTTCTGTCAATGTTGTTTAACGTTAGCCGGCACATTTACCACCGGTGACTTCTGTTTTACATTCACGGTGTGGTAAGTTTTCCCCTCTGCAACAAGCAGCAGTGAGGGTGAGATGAGGCTCCACGATAAGTCCTTGCTGCGTATTTTAATTGGCTGGAGCTGTGCACAGTGGGGCCACAATCACGTCAGTTTTGAGAGAGAGAGAGATGGAGGAAGCTATTCACAGCAGGGCCGAGCTCACAGTGTGTATTATGAAACCTTTATGCACAACTCAACATGTGTTTGACTTCATACAAACAAGCTGAGGCAGAGCAAATATAGATTATGTTATTAAATACTCACTTTTTCATGACACAAATGCAGACCTCAGACCTGTACGGATTAGATGGAGGAACAAAATGTCTCTAAGAGCTGTTTTGCAGGAGATAATGAGGCACCTGTGGACAAGAGTGGCTTTGCTTCGACTCTAATTAGGCTGCACATACACAAAGTTTAAATATCGCTGCACAGCACCCTGTGTCAGAGCTCTTTTTAAAACACTTTTTCATCACAGCACCATGTTAGAGTCCGGTGTGTGGAGATTTGATTCTTTGGGATTTGTTCTGAGTAAAAGGCATATCTAGAAGAAATGTAATTATGCTTTTTGAGGTTTAACCTTTCCTGTAGTGTGTTACAGTATATAGGTTTTTTGTGCATATAAATTACATTATTACATTACATGTCACTTATTAGACGCTTTTATCCTAAGCGACTAACATACTCAATACTGTGGACAATCCCCACAGGAACAATTTGGGGTGAAGTGAAGTGTCCTGCTCAGGGACACAACGACATGCTGACTGCAGTGGGGTTTGAACCTGTGACCCCCTGCACCAACGCACAACCCACTGCACCACACGCCTCCATCCATAAATGGTCTGGAGACAACATGTCCTATTTCATATTTTTATATTATAGGTGCTTTGAATCAAACACTTGTGTAACAGTAGTTATTTATTTTTACTGTAAGAATAAAAGGATGGTTTAGGGTTTTTTGGACCTTAGAGCCCAAAAGTTAATAATTACAAATGTCTTTTTAAAGATATTTTACAATGAAAAAAGTTGCCTAAAGTCAGCATTTAATTAGTTGATGTTTTATTCAAATGGTGGAATAAATTAATTCACTGAAAAATAACGAAAAAGTTTGATCATGACCCTGAACGTTAGAGGCAGTGGCGACTGGTCATTAGGGGCACAGCCCCACCTAGTGTCAGCAGAAAGTATTAAAAATAATGATTACAAAAATCATGCAAAAAAATAAATAAAAATATATTGAATATATTTTAAGATCATGTTTAATCATCTGATTCGTCTGTACATTGCTGTTTTAGTCTGTGTTCTAATTAGTGTCTACAGTGTGTGCCTATTGAGCTGTTTAGAGCCATGTGGGACAAAACCCGATCATGCCCCTCCCTCTCACTGTCTAAGTGAACGGTGACTGTAAAAACTACACTGCTCAGAATATTTTCCTATTTAATGTGTGTGGCAAAAAAATAATGACCATAGGGGCATAGAGCTGCCATCCCCACCATACGTCATCTCACATAATTCAGAGCTGATTGGCTGTAAGTACGTGTGCCGCGAAAAGTGTGGTGTGTGAAGAGGAGACGAGACGCGTCCTAAAACCAGGAAGTAAGCTGCGCATGGCTTCCCTCCACAAAAAAGCAATGAGATTTCTCCATAGGATTTTAGAAAATAGCTCAAAATAAATTTGTGGGAAACGTACCTGTTAGATAAATGCACGTTTTGTTCAGCCGGATAATATCCACATGTCTACCCTACTTTTATCATTTTTGAATCATAAATCTATTGATTAGATTAGATTTATGATAGACTTTTGAAACTACAAGAAGATAAGGAGGACTTTTACAAAAAAGTAATAGAGATTTTTGTCCAGAAGGATAGGCAAATGGACTTCATCTTCAAGTCAAGGTAACACCACAATTTTATTGAAAATGGGATCTTACTAAGAGAGAACAATTCAATATTTAAATGATAAAATTACATTTTTTGGGTATCCTTCTGTTGAACTGTCTGTTTAAAATTAATTGAAGCATCAGAAAAAAAAGCTTTTGAAAATAATATATTTTGATTTAGGTCAAAATATAATATTTGCCAGCCATGAACCTCACTGTAGAAGCTTATAGACATCTACGTTTTTTGTGCCCCACCACTTTTGTACATGTAAAAACGCCACTGGTTAGAGGTCGGTAAGAACTGTTTTGGCCATTCGCCCTTTTTAAAAAAAAAAAAAAAATTCCTAAAAATAAAACCTCACCCTCCCATGGCTCAGATGATTAAAATGCTGAGTGTTCCCATGGTGTGAGGGGACAGAAACAGGTGGTGTCAATTAGAAACACACACAGTCACACACACATATACACACACACACATACACACACACACACACACACAAATGGATCTGAGAAGTCAGCTAAGGACCCTCAGGCTGCCTGTAGAGTCACTTTTTAGTTTTTAAGGTCATCAAACAGACACCAATCAAACTCATCCTCATCATTAAAGTTTCGTAGTATGTTAACTTAGCTGTACTGAGATACAAAAGTATATGGAGACAGTAAAATAGCAAAAACTCACTATCGGAAAAGTTTGGACATTATAAAAAAGGAGGGCTGACGTCTCAGAGACTTGATAGTTTGAGTGCCAGCCAGAGAGAAGGGGCGAAGAGGAGGGAAAGGGTGAAGATGTAAGGAGAAGCCTTTGGGAATAAGAGATGTCATTCTCACTCCTCTATTTAACTTCTTCAGCCAGCAGTCATTTTATATCATTTGAGAAATGGGAGACAAAAGACGAGCGGAGTGACGTCTGGTGGGAGATATCGCCGACTCAGCGACAGCAGAGTGTTCAGCATGAGTTCAACTTCATGCACACTCACAGCTGTTTCAGTGCAAAGAGCGAAGTGCAGATGTTCTGTCACAATGAAACTACTTTTGAGCTCTTATTTTTACTTTTTAAGAAATCATTTCATTACAAAGCATACATAACAACATCAAGGCTCATAAATAAACGACATAACAATCGAAAAATCAGGATGAAAAAAAACACATTGAAATGTACTTATAAGGTGTAGCGTACACATATTAGGTGCAACATTAATACTCATATGTACATTAATCGTCCGATCTTATCACCTGGTCCTTATACATGTTTTCTGTCCTATAATTAAACAATTTTTCCCATCTTTGGTCAAAAATATCAAATTTGATTCTAATGGTTATTTTCTCCATTTCATACATTTGCTCATACAGTTGGACAGTTATTTGAGTGAAGCCATAATAAGAGTTAGTTGAATTCTTAATGCTTCCTTTTTATCTCCGTTGATAAAATGCCATAACATTGCCATTCTCCATTTGTCCAACATATGTTTTAGGTCTTCACTTAATGTCTGCATATGTCTCTTTCTCTTCATATCAGCGAGTAGAAATTGTCTCATTTAGTTAATTGGCTTCTATTGTAGTGTTTCTTTCTATTCCACAGTGTCATTATAGTGAAGCACAGCCAACCCAGAGTACTTTTCAATATTGGCTGTCATGCCTCAGCTGCTCGACACTTATATGAACTCCATGATGGTGGCCTGCCTGTCTCCCAGGAGTCACATTCTTCTACAGCTATTCAGCACTAACCACATATTAAATGGCAATGCTTACTGCCAGAACAGATGACTCTCATATTGCCCTGTGAATAATATATTGAGCTCGGTAACTGACCTGTAACATCCACCTCCATGCCGTGGATCATCTCAATTGGTAGCTAGTTTGGACATTCAGTAGCTCGGATTCAGATAAAGAGTTTGCAATGATTGATAAAGCCGACACCTCGCTGACACCCAAACACATCACTTTCGCATGAACCCTGCTACGCTCATCCTCCAATCAAAACAGTCCGAGTTGTTAGGGATCATCAAAGTGCCTCCATCTATGCTTTGAGTGCTGTGACTCCATCCAGACTAAGAATAAACCCTTTAACTTGAAATACCATTTACACAGTAGGTTGACCTGTGTGTGGCCTGCTGGGTCTGAGGGGGGCAACATGTTTTGTGACCATTGTGGATGCAAGATTTAAAGAATAAAATGTAACTTGGTCGTGTTTTTTGTAAATATGTTTAATATAAGATGAGGCTTAGCCACAGTGGACCTTTTCTGTAGAAGCAAACTAACACAAAGACAAATTGCATACAGAACATTTAGAAAAATACAATATGTTAGTTTTGTTTGGGTTACCTGAACAATATTAGTCACTGATACTGAACAACACTTTACTCGAAGCATAACTTACTCTAACCTTCTGATTAGGACTAACCCTAAAACTAAATATTTGTCCACAGAATCTAGTGTACCTTTCTTGTTCTATATTTCTCTCTCTATCCTATCTCGTATTGTGTTTATTTTCTCCCAGGTGTTAAAACCACATCAGGCATCACTCTACTTCCTCTGTTCCTCTCACGGACCAGAGATTCTCCGTCTGTAAATGTCCTAGACCTTAAGGGAACATATTGTATGCAGCCATCCGTAGCTAATCATCTACTTTCAGAGAGGGACTTTTGGGGATAATACAGCGCTCTTTTCTGATGCACACATTCTGAGCTGCAATCAGCTGTGGACAGCCACAAGGAGGACAGTCTTCAGTGCGTGTATGTGTGTGTGTATTTGTGTACATATCACCTGGAAGCTACAACTTTGGACCAAAGGGGTGATGCAATGGAAGCGACTATCAGTGGCCTACTGCTGTTTGATAAGAGGGAGTTCGCTGCAGGTCAAACTCAAGACCCGTGGGCCGAATACAGCTCCACATTTGTACTGTACTGTGTCCTAAATGAGAAATTCATACTTGAAAATAATGCCAACAGTGGTGGATCAAACCAAGGGTTGGGAGGGTAACTACTTACTAATACAAGAGATAATAGATATCAATAAGATGTTTTTTTACTGGAGTGTAATATGTAAGATAACAGAACAATGTGACCTTAGAATATCAAGCACAAGTCCGGGCACGAGCAAAAAATAGGACTCAAGAGCACAACCAGGCAATAAGGTCTTTAGTCAAGCGTTTAATCCAAAAGGTAAAAATAAAACAGGCAATGATCAAAAAATGTACTGACTTGAAGTAACGAAAAACAACCAACTAGGTGGTACAAATGCTAAGCAGCTAGAACAATAGCTTACGTCAGAAGAGAAACATGGAGCACCTTCTGCTATACAGACAAGACGAACTGGCACTGACCAAGGAAACAGCACAGACTAAATACACAGGTGAGGAGTGATCATTAGGGACAGCTGAGGCTCATTGAGGCCAGGCAGGTGATTAACAGGGAGCGAAAATACACAGGTGAGGGAGTGAGGCGATCAGCCAGGGCCAGGATGTGACATAGAATAGAAGAAACAAACATATTTAGGATCAAAAATGATGTTATTGATAGGAAATGTCTGCCTTTCATTCAGCATATTCAGCCTATACACCAACAATGTTTAAATAAAATCTGAGCTTTAACATTTTCATTTAAATCAGTGAGATTTTATGGCGATTTATATATCTTTGGATAGTCACATAATAGGAATTCTGTCTGGGGTCTGTGGGGGGAAAGGTGGCGGTAATGTTTTATGTAAATGGTTATTTAGGTAGTCAACAAAGACACCTACTGTTAAGCACCAGAAACATACATTTTAGTAAGAAATTGGAATATCAACATTTTTCGTGAGGTTTAAACTGGGGTCAAAATGACACATGAGGATAAACGGTGTAAGGTACATATGAGGATAACAGCAGGTTGAATACACACAGTTAAGCTCACACACACTATGTTATGATTGAACATAGGTTCACCTAATGAATTAAAGACATAACAAAGAACCAAAGAAGGTGAGAAACATAAGGCAGATTCAGGCAGTAGGCGTATAGATTCACACTTAAAGAATTAGCCTAGAACATTACAGCTTGTGATTTTCAGAAACAGTTGTACTCTCTTTTCAGGCAGTAGTTACCGTCATTATGTCGTTGCACTTTTTGACAACGAAGAGCCGACCTATCAGTTCTCTCTCTCTCTCTCTCTCTGCAAATTGCTCTCATCTTCTCTTTTGCTCACTTGTCCCATCCCATCAATTCTCCCCCCTAGCCTCTCTGCAACTCTTCCTTCATGGCTCTGTCCTCTCATTGCTACTATTCTTACCCATAAATCCATCCATCTCCTCCCTCCTCCTCCCACTGTCTCCCTGTATGTACGGCAGACACTTCTCTCCTGATAAGCTCCCTGTCTTCAGAGCCTGTCAGCTGTGTCACTTCCTCCTCCTCCAAACTCCTCAGAGAAACTCATTAAGGACCCCAGGAATGGAGCTCAACCCTCTGCAGTGTGTGTGTGTGTGTGTGTGTGTCTGTGTGTGTGTGTGTGTGTGTGTCTTGTGTGCAGTGCGTGTGTTGTGTGCTTGACAGTCTTCTTGTTTCATCATAACTGCCCTCAAGCTTACTTGGAAGAATCAATGTGTTCAGTCTAATTCAGTGTGAATGTAGGCAATATAGGCCACACATGCCTTTATTTTTTTTCTACGCTTGATTATTGCAACAAAAGAAGCAACTTACCTACCCTAACTGCTCAGAATGTTGATGCCAATATAATTAATAAGCATTAAAAAGGACATATTATGCTGATGTTCAGGTGTATATCAGTATGTAGTGTCTCTACTTTAAAGAGTCCTCTCCTGCTGATGTTCAGGTGTATATCAGTATGTAGTGTCTCTACTTTAAAGAGTCCTCTCCTGCTGATGTTCAGGTGTATATCAGTATGTAGGGTCTCTACTTTAAAGAGTCCTCTCCTGCTGATGTTCAGGTGTATATCAGTATGTAGTGTCTCTACTTTAAAGAGTCCTCTCCTGCTGATGTTCAGGTGTATATCAGTATGTAGTGTCTCTACTTTAAAGAGTCCTCTCCTGCTGATGTTCAGGTGTATATCAGTATGTAGTGTCTCTACTTTAAAGAGTCCTCTCCTGCTGATGTTCAGATGTATATCAGTATGTAGTGTCTCTACTTTAAAGAGTCCTCTCCTGCTGATGTTCAGGTGTAGATCAGTATGTAGTGTCTCTACTTTAAAGAGTCCTCTCCTGCTGATGTTCAGGTGTATATCAGTATGTAGTGTCTCTACTTTAAAGAGTCCTCTCCTGCTGATGTTCAGGTGTATATCAGTGTGTAGTGTCTCTACTTTAAAGAGTCCTCTCCTGCTGATGTTCAGATGTATATCAGTATGTAGTGTCTCTACTTTAAAGAGTCCTCTCCTACTGATGTTCAGATGTATATCAGTATGTAGTGTCTCTACTTTAAAGAGTCCTCTCCTGCTGATGTTCAGGTGTATATCAGTATATAGTGTCTCTACTTTAAAGAGTCCTCTCCTGCTGATGTTCAGGTGTAGATCAGTATATAGTGTCTCTACTTTAAAGAGTCCTCTCCTGCTGATGTTCAGGTGTATATCAGTATGTAGTGTCTCTACTTTAAAGAGTCCTCTCCTGCTGATGTTCAGGTGTAGATCAGTATATAGTGTCTCTACTTTAAAGAGTCCTCTCCTGCTGATGTTCAGGTGTATTTCAGTATGTAGTGTCTCTACTTTAAAGAGTCCTCTCCTGCTGATGCTCAGGTGTAGATCAGTATATAGTGTCTCTACTTTAAAGAGTCCTCTCCTGCTGATGTTCAGGTGTATTTCAGTATGTAGTGTCTCTACTTTAAAGAGTCCTCTCCTGCTGATGTTCAGGTGTAGATCAGTATATAGTGTCTCTACTTTAAAGAGTCCTCTCCTGCTGATGCTCAGGTGTATATCAGTATGTAGTATCTCTACTTTAAAGAGTCCTCTCCTGCTGATGTTCAGGTGTATATCAGTATGTAGTATCTCTACTTTAAAGAGTCCTCTCCTGCTGATGTTCAGGTGTATATCAGTATGTAGTATCTCTACTTTAAAGAGTCCTCTCCTGCTGATGTTCAGGTGTATATCAGTATGTAGTGTCTCTACTTTAAAGAGTCCTCTCCTGCTGATGTTCAGGTGTATATCAGTATGTAGTGTCTCTACTTTCAAGAGTCCTCTCCTGCTGATGTTCAGGTGTATATCAGTATGTAGTATCTCTACTTTAAAGAGTCCTCTCCTGCTGATGTTCAGGTGTATATCAGTATGTAGTGCCTCTACTTTAAAGAGTCCTCTCCTGCTGATGTTCAGGTGTATATCAGTATGTAGTGCCTCTACTTTAAAGAGTCCTCTCCTGCTGATGTTCAGGTGTATATCAGTATGTAGTGTCTCTACTTTAAAGAGTCCTCTCCTGCTGATGTTCAGGTGTATATCAGTATGTAGTGTCTCTACTGTGACATATCTCAATGCTTTAATGTTCAAAAAGCACTTTATTTGTGCTGCAGCACCTCTTTTCACCCTCTGTCTGAAACCAGAGCCCAGGCTGCTCTGATTGGTTAGCTGTTCGGCTCTGTTGTGATTGGTCTACTGTTTGGGGGATGTGTGTGCAAAGGGTAACAAAGGACTGGGATTTATTGTTTCACGTGTGGTGTTGAATTGATTATCAATAATCGTGGTATTGACTATAGTATTGTTCAACAGCATTGTGCATACTGTATTTATACACAATTATCTATATTTTTTTATCACCTTGTTTAATCGCTTCAATCTTAGTGTATTGATATATTCCTTTATGTTCTATTGAACTATTACCTTACTGTTCTTACTTAGGCGTTATTCATCTGTTGTTGTTGTCTTGTGAAGCACTTTGTAACGCCTGTTTTTGAAAGTTATTCATGAATGTATTATACTAGTGTAAGAAATCCTGCCTATCATCATATCTGTCTCTCAGTCCACTTATCATACCCTCTTACTTGTGCCACCTAGTCCACTTTACAGGACATAAACTGACTGTTTTACAATGCAACTAAAGTATTCAACTCACAGGTTGTTGGAGGTGAACAGAACTCACATCTCAATCTCTGGAAAATAAAGTATATCCCTGAAGTATATCCTAATGTAAGCCAGACTTCATCCAAACTATCAGGAAAACAGCTAATCTGAAAGTCAACTTAGTGTCATTTCCGTCACTTTACCAACATGATAAACCCATATGGAGTTGTTAGCCTGCCAAATAAATGCTAAGAACAATTTCACATTCTTTGACAACGAGACAAGCTCTGCAGGTGACGGGCAATTAGGCAACTTCACTGCCGCCATGCTTTCATATAGCATTTGATCTACCTGCCTGTGTGTCACTTCAGCTGTCACTACACACATTTGCCGCTAATTCCTCTCTTGTTAGACCTTCACTTACTTCCTGTGTTCTCCCTCGTCCCATCTGTCTTTCCCTCATCAGACGTTACACAGACTCTCCGACAACTTTAAATGAGATAACTAACTTCTCCCTCTGTGTCTCTCTCTTAGATGTATATCCAAACCACCACCCTGACCATCTCTCTCAGCCTGTCTGCCTCAGTGTCTCTGGGGATGCTCTACATGCCCAAAGTCTACATCATCCTCTTCCACCCCGAGCAGAACGTACCCAAACGGAAACGCAGCTTTAAGGTGAGCTGAAATACTCTTTATATTTTTGACAGATGTTATATAAGTCAAATGTGGAATCAAACAAAAGGATGCCAAGCCACACTGGACGAAATGCTGCTCGAAAACAAGTAAAAAACTCATTTGAGCTTGTAATGAGTAAAAACATGTCAATAGAAAAAGTGGAGATTTGCTTGGTAAGATTTGTTGACACAAGATGGGATGTTTAGATGAATCAGATCTTGTAATTAGCTGGGGAAAGTTATTTTGAATTTTTTTTTATACAAGAATCAGGAAATGGTGTGTTAAGCAATAAATGCTCAAAAGTCTTCTGATTAGTTGGTGATTTTCCAATAAAAATGCAATCAAAAAGAATTCTGAAATCAAAATAAGATATTCCCAAGATACTTAAGATGCATTGTCTAAAACCAGGGCCTGTAGAGGAAACTTCTGTGTAGCAATGCAGTGGGAGTCACCGACTCAGGAAGGAGACACGGTAGAGCAGGAGCTTTGATGTCAAACACTGGCGGTTTATTTGGAGCTTCGGCCGGAGAATTCACATCACAAGTCACAGCAGTCACGGTCTGACTGCACGGGTGGGTTGCCACGTCAATTCTAAAAAACTCTACCCCGGACCCATGTATTTAGCTAGTTCTGAGAGCATCATCAACATGCTGCATAACAAGATAAAATCATAACACCTCTATCAGCTGACGTCAACAGGCAGGAACAGGGAGACAGAACACTGAGAGCATAGCAGCCAAGGTTACGAGGTGCGTGTGCTCAGTCAGGACAGTTTGATAAACTGGGTCAAAGTTATGGGCCTTGGAAAATATTTCCACAACAAGGCCCTATATCTCACTGAATTGTTACTTCTTAAGTTATTAGGTCTTATATCAGGGGTAAAGACATATTCTGACTAGATATTAGACAAATATGCATGGCAAGATTGTAAGTTGTTGTGGTAGACTGAACTTCCTGTTAGGGTGGATTTAAAAAAAGTACATTTTCAAATATATTTCAAAAAGTCAATCATTTTTGTAACATAATGTAAAAGAACTGGCCAAAAAAAGAGGACACTTGTGATTTGACACAATCAAACACAGAGTCAATGTCAGAAAGTGTTTTACAGTATTCACCCAAACTCAAAAATCATTGAAGAAAACTCTAATTTAGCCGGGTCGCTAACCGATTTACGGCTAGATATTAGACAAATATACTTGGCAAGATTTCGAGTTTTTGTGGTAGTCTTCACTTCCTGTTAATGGATGTCTGAACGATGCAGGCCATTGTGACAGCTGCCACCATGACGGGGAAGCTGGGCCAGAAGGGAGGAGACCGGCCCAACGGAGAGGTGAAGACGGAGCTGTGTGAGAGCATGGAGACCAACAGTGAGTAAGAGAACACGGACGTTTTATACCTACACATATAAAATATTTCATAAAGATATATCCTCAAACCCGCTGAAATCCACCGGAGAAAAACTGGAACGTTGACTTTAACTAACGGTATTAAGTCAACACATTTTACATCATTGTACTAGGTTAGTTAAAAGCAATAATATTAAGTTGAACCTAATATTCAAACTTCATATTATTGCATTGAACCCACTTAATACAATAATGTGTCATTTGTTCACATAATACATTGTGTTAGAGTCAGTGTTTTCAGCAGTTACAGTTTCAATACATTTGAAGGGACTAAATATAACAATACAAATAAAGCATACATGTACTCAAACAGACATATTCAGTGGTAGAAAGTAACATTTACTCAAGTACTTTATTTAAGTACAATATTGAAGTACTACTTGAGTATTTGTGCTTGTACATATACAAACTGCTGTGCAATAACAGTGCTTTTGTGCAACTCACACTTATTACTTTTTACAATGTATTTACAAATTGTTTAAATACTGCTTTTGTTTTTGCTTATTCAATTATATATTTTTAGGAACCTGTGCTTGCCTTTTTTATCATTATAAGTCTACTCTTTTCTTTTTGCCTTTTAGCTATACCTTTGCTTCTGTAATGCGTAGATTTACCTGCTGCGATACAAATATAGAAATACATATTTCCATTTAATGCTACTTTATACTACTAGTAGATTTTATTGGAGCAATTGGGAAAAGGAAATAATGTTGTTTGACATCATTACTTTCCAGAACAAGGCACAAAAACTAAAATGGTCAAATATATTTAAAAAATGCAATCATTTTCGTAACATAATGTAAAAGAACTGGGCCAACAAAAGAGGAAACTGGTGGTGCAGCAATGAAACACAAAGTCAATATCAGAAAGTGTTTTTCGGTATTCACCCAAAGTCAAAAATCAGTGCAGGAAAATCGGAGTCTAATTCCGACTCTTCTTCAGAAACGAGTCTCCTGCTTTCTGCCTGTGCCATGTTCATTGTGCCAATAATACTTTAATCAGATTTTGAATGCTGTACTTTTACTTTGAGTATTTTAACATGAATATATTGTGACTTTCACTCGAATAAAGCATCTGAGTACTTCTCCCACTACATAAACCAGCACCTCACCCCTGCTTGTGTGCATCTATGCTCAGATGTACAGCCTGCATGAAGTCTGAGTTTGACGTAAAAAAATATTTCACGCCATTTTCTGCATGACAAAACAGCTACAGCGACAGATTTCAAATAACAGTGTGTCTTCCCCGGGTTTTGACAGTGAAGCATTCAAAGCTCCACTCTGTGTTGGGCTGCTTCTCCTGTGTCAGCAATCTGCAGATGAAATGGCGGGAGTGCATGTGAATGTGCACGTGTGCCTCAGTGTGTGAGTCTCCATCAAATGGCCACCATGGATTTGTGTGTCCTTAGCTGTTTCTGTCAATAGCCATGTGTGCTTCATACATGCGTCTCTATGAACACGTGTACATGTCAGCATTGCTGTGCATGTGTTTCTTTGCAGCTCGTGAACACTGCATGCAAGAGTGTAATGATTTTCAGACCTGCATTTTCCCGTCAGCACTTTATTAACATCATTGAAGGAAGTGGGTCACAGTTCATTCAGAAAGCCAATACTTCTCCCTACATGCTTAACTTTACAGAGAAATTGCAAATGAATGCCATATGGTCAAAGCAACATTATATATTTTCCTACGGGTATGAGTAGAACGTTTAAGAGTCTCTACTTTTTGTGGTACCTGACATTTGCTTAAGAGTACTCTTCAGAACATATCATGACACGTTTTGGGCAATTTTCAAGGCTGCACCACACATTTCTTACATATTTATTTGTCATCAAGGCAAGTTTATTTATATAGCACCTTTCAACACAAGGCAATTCAAGATGCTTTACAAAAATGAAAGACATTCAGACAAAGGCATTTAAAAACAGTAAAAGATAATAAAAGAAACATTAAAAGAAAAATACATGAATAAAAAGTTACAGTACAGTTTAAGATATGAATAGTTCACACAGAAGTTCCACTTTACTGATGAACACAACGGCTTCGTTTCAATTAAAAGCAAGGACCTTTTTCCCATTATTCCAGCAGTGTGATGGCGGAAAACCCTGAGTGAAAGAAAGTTATATACAATGGGTTGTATGAAAGGAGCAGAGTATAACAAAGGTGCAGTTAGAAGCCTGACTTTGCTACAAAAACATTGACATTTACCACGGAACGCTTGAGGGGACAAAAGACGTAATGGGTTTGACAAAAAGCCCCGACTACTCAGGTGGATGTGAAACTGTTTCGTGACCATCTGTAGCCAAATCTGCTCTCAACTGCTCCTTCTTCTCTCCTTTTCCCCCTTCCACACATCCAATCTGTCGCTTCTCTTTCATTCTCTTCCCCCCCCCTGATTCGCCCCATCTCCGCTCCATCGTCCACCATTTTCAAATTCACGCAGCTTCATCAACTAAGACGACATATGTCAGCTACAGCAATCATGCCATTTGAAGGGACCACAGAGGATATGACGGAAAGGGATTGGACAAGGAGAAGGGGGCGTGTCCCGAGGCAGCGCCAAGAAGGAGCCGTGGTTCTTGGCCGGAGAACTGACGGACAGATTGAGCGCCCAATGGAATCCAAGCATGAGACATTTTGTATTGTTCCGCATCACACCACAGAGAGGTGGGACCACAAAAAACAGCCAGTCAGTGTGCCTGCTTCCTCGCTGCTCACAGCTCATTGGTCCTACCATGAACGTACCTGTTCTGAAAAAAAATGAAAAAAATATGCCATACCATAGGACACTGTGGTGGACAGAGTAACTATTAAAACGTACACAAAAAAAATCATAAAAAAGAAAAAAACTCAGACCATGTAGACATTATATCTAAAAGGGCAGGCTGGGAGAGAGATTTAACAGATTCCATTTTAAAAGATATTTAAAAAGAGAAATGTAAGAGAAAAATCTATGAGACTCAAACATGTTTGTTGTTATTCTCTACTTGTAAGTATTTTTGTGGTTGTGACGATTTTTTCATTCTTGTCTCACCGTTGTCCGATGGATCGCCCTAGCATAATGAGATGAGTGTGTTTCCTCCTGCTGTCTTGGCTAACCGGGTTGTAGCCTTGGGTTGTGAACCTGTAAAATGCCATGGTTGAAGCATGCCAGTTTTTTTATACAAAAAGGAGATTTATTTATAATAAAGGAATGTTTTTGCAAATGTGTAGAATGGTGGTCGTTTGTACATTTGTAGCTTTGAGGATGATTCTTTTGCAGGTTGGTTTTTAAGGTCTTGAATGATGAATGAGAAATGAATGGATGTCACCATGACTCCATATACAAATTAGTAGCACACCAGGTTAGTGATATATAGGATAAGAAACTGTTTAGCAAGCATGCAGATTACTGTGGGCTTTTCATTGTTTCCCCTCATGTTTAGTGAAATATTCCGCTACTTTGACCCAGACTGAGATATCTTTACAACTGTTGGACAGATTCCTTTGTAAATGTGTACAGACATTGATGATCTCCAGAGGATGAACCCTAAGGGCTTTGGTTATTCCCTGACTTTTCTTTCAGTGTCACCATATTGTTAACGTTTTATGTAACTGGGACTGTTAGGGTTAACACATTAATGTTTGTGAATCATCTGTTAACCTTAAAGGTGGGGTAGGTCATTGTGGAGAAAGCAGCTCGAGTGCGCTAGAATTTGAAAATACACAGCCGGAACAAATCTGCCACTTCCTTACAGAGCCCCTCCTCCAACACACACGAACGCACACATGATCAATGAGGGCACGAGATAAGTTTGTGCCCAGATGGAAGGCTGACAGGCAGGTAGGCCATCCAGTTACTTTAGCCGGGCCGGCTCAGATAATTGGTCGTGCTTTTTACAGCACCACGGCTTCCACTGATGACATTTTTTATGGATTTGTTGTCAAAGCACTTAAGATATTCATTGCTATCGGATATTAAGAGCATTCCATGGAATATAACAAAAAGTGTATCTCGAGCCGGTTTCTCAAACTTACCTACCCCACCTTTAACCCGTTGAAAAAATATTAATCAAATTGAATCAAATTACCAAGTTTGACCCAAAGTTGCTCCCGTATTTCCAGTGCTCAAGATTGCCAGTGATAAAGCAAAGATAGCAGAGAAACTGGCACAAGCTACGTGTATTAAACTGACTGGAGACCATTGGACAACAGTATGAACCATCACTACCTCACACACAACTGAAACTATTCGCTTTAGGTGTGAAGAGAACGAAGGAAAGGCATTTTGTCGAACATTGTTTCTTGAAGTTCCACAGGAGTGAGAGATACAGTAGAGGAAAGGGTCAACAGTGAAGGATCAGATACAGTGCAGTGTCGAAAAGTATCGACCTTTATGCCAATTATTCAGAAATCATGCTATAATAAAGTGTTTTTTTTTAACTCGGATTTCTCTCACCAGTTAGTCATGCATTTTCTGTATTTGCCTCCAAAATACAAGTAAATATTGGTGTTTAAATCTTGTATTTAATAATGATTAATCCCAGATATTTGTTAAGATTAAGACATTTGTTTTCCTTCTTCGATTGACAGCACTAGTTATAACATATTCATCGATACCAAAGGATGAATCCTTATAACTTTGTAATGAGTTTTCTTCCAGGATCACCATCATCTTGCTATTTGTGTGACTTGAATGGCTCTGTAACTTTTGCCATGACATTTGGTTCGGATATGTCCCTCTCACGATGAATTGTAATCACTTTGTCGATCCCCTGACTTTTAATCTAGCCGTTCTAAAGTTTAATTTGTCAAATGCTTGACACAGAGTCAAGGCCATCAGCCTCAGCTGTACTGTGTGTTCAATGTTCTCTTCAACAGAACAGTAGGATTGTCGCTTTCTTTGCTTAAACATGCCTATAATATTTCTCTTAAATCCTAAAATGTAGCTACTTCCTTGGTTAATCTGTGAGAGAACATCTCCTTCCACGTTTGACTCTACAGTTTGTTCTTTTCATTTTATTTCGATGTATGTCCGTTCAAATCTCTTCCTTCTCAACTGTCCTTCAGTATTCGAGGAGATGGCGATCACCTCACTGACAAGATGTTGAAGGGAGAAATCTGCCAGAAAAAGGAGCCTTGAGGGAGAGTTTGACAGTAAGAGAAAGAGATAGATATTAGAACAAAGTGGACAGAATTCCCCCCTCCGTCCACCTGCAACAACCCATCAGATGTCCAGCCTTCAAAAATACATGAGAGCTAAGAAAGAAATCTTTAAACTGCACCAGTGAATCCACTCTTGTTGGAGAGTAACAATCGATAGCGCTGAAGACAAAGTGAAAGGACAAATCACAGCGTTTACACCAGAATGACATGCCTACAGAAGTCAGGTTGAAAGGTGTGAGTGTGCTCTTGTGAATGTGTGTTGCTATACATTTTGTAGTATGTTTGCAATTTCAACAACCAATCACTCATCCCCATTGCCTCAGCCGTGTGGCAAGCCGATTTAGCTTTTATTCATTTCTAGCGGATATCAAAAAATCAATTCTCACTAGTAATAATGGTTATTTCTGATATCGAAAATTGAACTTGAACTAGTTAGAATGCAAATTATTGATAGCAGAAATTAAATTGTAACTAGTTGTAATGTGTATTCTTGATATCAGAAATGTGATTTTAACTAATGAGATTTGAATAGTTTTTCTCATTCATTTCAATGGGAGTTGGAATTTGAAGTTCAAATGCCAATTTCTGATATCAGTAATTCAATTGTTACTAGTTACAATTCAATTTGAACTATAGTAAAAATACCAATTTCTGATATCAAGAATTCAATTTCAACTAGTCGAAATGCCAATTGTTGATATCAGAAATACAATTTGAACTAGTTACAAATTATTTTTTTGATATCAGGAATTCCATTGTTACTAGTTATAATTACAATTTTATTTATAACTAGTTACAATTGAATTCCTGATATAAAAAAAGGATTTTTAACTAGTTCAAATTGTATTTCTGATATCAACAATTGGCATTTCGACTAGTAAGAATAGATTTTTTGATATCCTCCAGAAATGAATGAAAGCTAAATCGGCTTGCCATACACCTGGCGTACACAGAAGATCTTGATGCCATGACGTGCTCCTTAATGACAGGCTTGACGTGTAGGCAAAACACTCAACATAAACCACGAGGAAAAAGCCTGGTTCCAAAAGCATAATATCACAGCTTCGATTTCTGCAGCTGTGTTTATTTCAACAGCCAAATCCCAAATGCCCTGAAGCAAAACACTAAACTCCTACCTGCTTATTTACTGGAAGCTGCTCAGGAAAGATTTGAACGTGTTTCATGACCCTATGCCTCAGGGAAGTTGCTCATAAGCCAAATACTAACTTTTATAGACAGACATGGTGCCAGTTAACAACAGTGGCAGCTTGTCTGTGTAAAACAGGAACTGAGAGCTCGTACATATTTTACAATCAGGTGAATATCATTTGTACCGCTGATAGCAACGTTTGATACAAAAACCTCAATTTGACTGTTTAAGTTGTTGGCACAAGATGATATTCTTTTTTACCAGAAGAAAATACATGTTCCCTGACTATAATACAACTGTTCCCTCAATATAACACATTGTTCCCTCAAGATAACACATTGTTCCCTCAAGGTAACATATTGTTCTCTCAAGATAACACATTGTTCCCTCAAGGTAACATATTGTTCCCTCAAGATAACACATTGTTCCCTCAAGGTAACATATTGTTCCCTCAAGGTAACATATTGTTCTCTCAATATAACACATTGTTCCCTCAAGGTAACATATTGTTCCCTCAAGATAACACATTGTTCCCTCAAGGTAACACATTGTTCCCTCAAGGTAACATATTGTTCCCTCAAGGTAACATATTGTTCCCTCAAGGTGACAAATTGTTCCCTCAAGGTAACACATTGTTCCCTCAAGGTAACATATTGTTCCCTCAAGATAACATATTGTTCCCTCAAGGTAACATATTGTTCTCTCAATATAACACATTGTTCCCTCAAGGTAACACATTGTTCCCTCAAGATAACACATTGTTCCCTCAAGGTAACATATTGTTCCCTCAAGGTAACATATTGTTCTCTCAATATAACACATTGTTCCCTCAAGGTAACATATTGTTCCCTCAAGGTAACATATTGTTCCCTCAAGGTGACAAATTGTTCCCTCAAGGTAACACATTGTTCCCTCAAGGTAACATATTGTTCCCTCAAGGTAACATATTGTTCCCTCAAGATAACATATTGTTCCCTCAAGGTAACATATTGTTCCCTCAAGATGACATATTGTTCCCTCAAGGTAACATATTGTTCCCTCAAGGTGACAAATTGTTCCCTCAAGTTAACATATTGTTCCCTCAAGGTAACATATTGTTCCCTCAAGGTGACAAATTGTTCCCTCAAGGTAACACATTGTTCCCTCGAGGTAACATATTGTTCCCTCAAGGTAACATATGGTTCCCTCAAGGTGACAAATTGTTCCCTCAAGATAACATATTGTTCCCTCAAGATAACACATTGTTCCCTCAAGGTAACATATTGTTTTATTGTTCCCTCAAGATAATAACTTATTTTGTAAAGGGAATATAACTTGTCTCCACAAAATAAATACATCATCACACAATGTAATAACTTGTTTAATAACGAAGACGATCACTTTTTCCCTACATGATGATATCTTAATAAGCTATTTATTAGTATTATATGGATACAAATTGCACAGAATAAAAGAAAAAAGAACAACACCTTAACCCTTTAACTGCCGGGCCAAGAAAAAAGCTATGGAAAAATTATTTGTTTGCATTTTCTTATCAAATGGGCCACAAATAAGCACAAACATTTTTTTTGACTGACCACACAGTTTTGTTTTCATGAGCCTCTACCAAATGGTCGAGCTGGCTTTCTATGGTAAAAGTAAATTTTCAACAATCATCATATACAGTACAGTATTTGTATGCATCAAACTCAAATAAAACACAAACTCAAATACATTTGTTTCTTTTATGGAAAATGAGCAATATATACAACCAGATATATTCATAAAAGATAATAAATTATAATTGGAAAAAAAAGTAATGTAAAGTGTTTTTCATGATAAAAAAAGACTTGCTCATCTTACTGTATACTGTATGCTGAATTGGCCTTACAGGAAACCACTGGCCTAACAGCAAATGTCTATATCCTGTGTGGCCTAACTTGCTCATCTGTGTGCAACTTTGGGCTGAATGCCATGCATGAAAGGTGCTATATAAATTATTATCACCCTTTCACTCTGAGACTCATAAGGCAGTACTAGATGTAGTAATATTACCATGAATCTAGCTATTTATTTACCATATTTTATTGGAAAACATATCTGAAACTCTGAAAAAGTCATATTGCTAGCTTACCATAAAAGGCCAATTCGACCAATTGGTTGAGCATATTTAAAAAAAAAAAAATTACACCCTTGTTAAAAAATGTTTTGTGCATCAAGTTATCTAATTATGCTCAGTCATTGCCCTGCCACTAAAATATGTCAAAAAGGATATTTTGTAATTACTAACAAAAGTTGACCAAAAAGAGTGATTTCTTCAGCAGTAATTTTTAGCATTGCCAACTTTCTCAGTTGAAGCTAGTTGAAGGGCTTTCTGTTTGAACCACAGTGACATCTAGAGGTTGTTTTGTGCATAACATGTCAACCAAAGGGTAGAGCTGGCTGAATCAGATGGAGTTCAACTTTTTTTTCTTTTTTTTTTAACAAGATATCAAGACACAAAATGTGCTCTACCAAATGGTGGTGCTGGCAGTTGGGGACTTTCGGGCTCTGAGGAAAAGACGGCATTAAAGTCAGTGAACATTTTTGACCACAATCATTTTACGATATACGATTCCATAATACTTCAATGGTCAGATCAAGTCTGAAATTTGACTTGCATCACAGCAGCTCCATGTGTAACATTAACATGGATAAATGTCAAGACGCAATACATGAAAAACAAACAACATTTAACATAACAGCGCAATCGCTGAGAGAAAAGCTGCTCAAAGAGCTGCTCAAAGAGCCTTCATGGTGCATTTGATCTGGGATTTAGCTCTGTATTGACTGATGCACAAGATGAGTTAACTTATAGTTTATTGGTAACCTGCAAAATAAAACTACTTTATACCAACTTTGGCATCATGCAATGCAGCCAAATGTTACATCATCTGTCTCTTGGTTTAGCGATGTCAACATGACGCTCTTAACTTTCAAAAGGCACCCTGGGAATTGCAGCAAATCCCCGTCTGAAGCAGATGTCGGTACCTTCAGATTCCTGTCATGCAGCTGATTCATGTAAACAGAGGTTGGATTAGCTGTCTGACAAGTGTGATGAAATGGATAACTGTCGAAGGATCTGGGGCACTTGTTTGTCATCACACATGTACATTTGTCCGAGAGTCATGCAGTGTTTTCTGGAAAGGAACCAGATGGTAGCGGTTCTGACCTCTCTGTCTCTTCAGTCGGTGAGTGATGCAGCTGCTGCCGGTACAGGACGGATTTGATGTGATTAATTAGCGGTGAATCAGCCTGACAAAAATGACAGATCACAGGTGGGGAAGACTGATAATAAATCAACCATAACCCATTAAACCACATTTAATTATTCAATTTAATTTAACTCCGAGGCACTCTTTGAAAGGTTTTACAATATCATCATTCTCGTAGGCTGCTGTACATTAAGATGTAATACCAAATTTGACAACTTTGACAATATGGTCTGATGACATTGCCGGACAGAATGACATTTCCAGAGCTCTCATGCGTGAAATCTACTATGATGACATTTCATTCTAAGAACTCACCGAAGCAGATTTCCACAACTTTAAAACACCTACTTTGACATGTGTATAATCGTATCTCTATGCTAATTTTGGAATACACGTAATTGAAAATTCTTCTGGTTATTTGAGGTCGGTGTGCGTCAGGCGCTGGAAATAGCAGCTTGATTAATGTCATGGAATAACTCTCAAGACTCTCATCTCTTTCTGTTAGTGTTTTGTTTCTTTTATGGTAAGATAAGGATCTGATTTAAGGGGTATTTGTTTTCAAAATACACTGAAAAAACTGAACCGTTGACTTTAATTGAATGTTGTATGTCAATAGATCATCACATAACTGTAGTAGGTCAGTTAAAAGCATTACTATTATGTTTAAATAAAGAATATTAGGTTAAACGTATTGTATAGCTTTCAACTAGCCTAATACGTGTGTTTTCGTTGAGATAATACATTTAATTAAAGTCCACGTTTCTGTTTTTTCAGTGTATACTTAATTTGGGTTATATATTTCAATTATCAAATATAATATACCTCCTAAAGTGAATATTTTGTTATAAACAAGCTATTAAAAAAGGCCATAATAACACCGAAATGAAATGAACTTAAAATGATCATTTATCAAGCAGCCTTTGCATAACTCACACAGTATGGCCTTTCCTTTCTTAAACCTAAGCTTTGAGTTGTGGGATTTAAAATTGAGACCCGATTAGCATCTCATTACCCTTTTTTGTTAAGATACAGCAATGCCTCACTGAAAAACCTGTAATGCTGGTCATTGAGCTAATTAACTTCATTTCAACATCATGTGTTTGATCATAATTTCTTATTTTTAAATGTTTTGGACACTTGTCTGGACTGCAAACCGTACTGCAGGAATGTCTGCAGGATATACTTTCTAACAGAAGCAATAATCCAGGATGTCTCCAGCCCACTAATTCAATTACCAATCTCAGCCGGCTGCCAGGGTGGCCAATGAAAGAGAAAAATATTATGAAATCATACCTCTGCCCACTGCCAATGTTTGAGTGTGTGTTGCAGAGAGAGAGAGGAAACAGATGGTTTACCGCCTTATGATGCGTGTCAGTGTGGCTGGAAGATTGAGGCTTTGATGCAGCTGATTGGTTCGCTGAATGCTGTCATAATTTAGGGATAGTGGTGGTCTAATGGATAGTGAGGTGGGCTGAAGATCGGAAGGTTGTGAGTTCAAATCCCGCCAGGAACACCACCACTAGTGTGCCCTTGAGTAAGGCACTTAGTCCTTAGTTACTCCAGGGAGAATGTCCCTGTGATTGGTAATTGTAAGTCGCTTTGGATAAAAGCGTCAGCTAAATGAAATATAAATATAAAAATATTAAAAAAAATAATTTAATCATTTATGTATTCATTTATTTATTTATTTATTTCACACATGGCAGTTATTTTAAAACAAAACATGTACAACTTTACAAAACATGTACACTTATACGATAAGATAAGGAGGTGTGTGGTGCAGTGGATAGAGCCTTGGTGTTGGGATCAGGGGGTCACAGGTTCAAACCCCACTGCAGTCAGCATGTCATTGTGTCCATGGGCAAGACACTTCACCCCAAATTGCTCCTGTGGGGTTTGTCCACAGTATTGAGTATGTAAGTCGCGTCTAACAAGTGACATGTAATGTAATAAGATAAGAAGTACTTTATTGATCCCAATTTGGGAGTTGTTTCTATTGCAGCAGCATAAAAAGACATGGCATTGTACATTATAGAGAATTAAAAGACTAGAAATAAATAATCCAAAATGTAAACATCTCAAATAGAAAAAAAATGCACTAAAAAAGTAGAAAATATACATGTTTAAATTGACAGTAACAAACTATAAAGCAAGATATTAGTAATACATTAAGTATGTAAGGAATGGAATATTGTGTCTGTCCTGATCCATCACACAGAGGACTGAAATCCTCCATTTTGATTTGAGTTATTCATTAAGGTTTCTGCAAGCAGGATTCTCCTTTGATGTATGACAATAATCGTAATATTCAAATAATGATGACTTAGTGTGGTCTTAGTAGTTCTTGATGAATCAGTGTAATTAAGACAGAAAAGCTGATCTAGCTACAGCTTAACCTAACCAAATCTGATAGAAATTAATCTTACTTGGCTGACATCAGTTACATTTTTAGTAGCACAAATCTCCCAATCAGGCATCAAACAAGTGATCAAATGTCATTGTATAATTGCCAAGTCTCATTGCCCTGACGTATAGTTGATAGACTTCAGGAGGCTTTTCTGTTCTCGCACAAAAAAAACAATGAGATATTTGCTTTCTTTTGTTTTGAACTTTTTGTAACAATGACTCCTTTGTTTCAGAATTATTGACAAAAGAAGGCCGACTAAAATCACAAGTACAAAGCGCATATTTAACTGTTCAAACCTCAGCTCCATTAGTTGGTTGAAAGCGTAATTTCTGACTTATTGTTTCGTCTTACATTTGGAAAGCAACCTTAAATATCTTACCTTTAATGTTCTTTAATGCTTTCCTCTTGAAAGACATTAATTTGATTGGGAGTATTGCAGAGGACCCACGGTGTTAAGAATTACGTTTTTTGGATAAGCAGTTCTTGAGAAATCAACAAACATCAGTAGATGATCCATGACGAAGACGTGTATCTGTGGATAAAGAAACCACACTAACTTGTGGCTATACCCAACATGTGGAGAAGTCCAAAGCTTGAAAGGCCTTCTTTTAATGGAAACAGTCACAAAGTTATGTCTAAAAATATGTTTTCTTTGGGGGGCAGGGGGTTAGGAAACACCAATTGACAAGTATATTATTTGTCTGTGATCCCATTTCAGCCTTCTTTTTCCGCCTGACCTCATATTCTTCTACAAACCTTATAACCTTATGTTTCACAACCGTGTGCATCCACACAAAATCTATAAAGGAAGTTATTACTTTCCCAACACACTCTGTAAAGCAACAACTCTTGAGTCCTCGTGATCGGTTTTGTCTCACAAAGTTAAAACGATTCCACTCTCCTCTCTGTACACACTATAATATAATTGTATTTCTCGAAGCAGATTAACTACAGCACTGTCCTCCACATCCAAAACCATGAGCAGATAACCATGTCATCTAGACCAGGGGATCCCAAACGTTGCCATGCCAAGGACCCCCATATAGCATTATCCTCTAGCGGGGACCCCCCCTGTTGCAAACATTTTTTTTAAATGATGTGTACAAGTGCCTCCCGATGGAACATGCAGTGCGTTGCCACTACATTTGGGGCCTTCTGCCTGATCGAAGCTGTCACTCCGCTTTCTTTGCCTGTCATAGCCCCGCTGCCCCATCTGAACACACACCCACACAACGAGACCAGTCAAGTCCGTTTGAGATGATGTACTCATCTAAAACTTGGAAAATGTCTCTTCACCTTCCAGTGCTTTGCAAAATAATATTTCCTCAACAAAATTGTCTTTTTAAATAAATCTGATGTATGCAAGCGATTCTGCGACATTTTCTACATCCGTGCTCTCATCCAGCTGCAGAGCGAAACATTCACTAGCTCTCACTTGCTCCAAAAGCTGAGCAGATACTCATTTTCACTCTCAGTAGCGGCAGCTCGATTCTGATTGGCTTGAAGGGCGGTCGTGTGATTTAAAAACAAAAAATATTAAAAGATTGCTATCAAAGGACACATAGATTGATAGATATGCAGTTATTAATAACATCTAAAAAAAGAAATAAAAAAAATGTAACTTATTGCATTTTTCGTGACCCCCATGGCGGTCCCTGGCGGCCCCCCGGGGGGTCGGGGCCCCCACTTTGAAAAACACTGATCTAGACGTTAGAGAAAGATTGCTTTTGTATTGAATTTATTCATGTATTCAAATATAATTTTTTTAGTCAATTTGGCCCAAGGGGAAGTGTTTTTCATTTTTCACTTTTTCCTTTAGTTTACTTCTTTATCTCATGGCTAATAGGATTTACTGGCACTGCAGAATCAAAAATCTTTTTCGAAGAACATGACAATTATTTATTTGTTATTTCTTTTCAGCTCTGGCACTGTTAGTGTGCATTGAGGGAACAACAAGTTCAAAGCTTTCACAAACTTTCTCCTCGTTATCGAAAGAAACCCAACATTATTTTGGGATATTGTCAGTTTGTCCCAGAACACTTCCAGCTTCAAGACATGACATATTCAGAAACAAATACACAAACTAAATTAAAGAATAATAGATATGCAACGCTTGTTATTTGTAGCGATGACAGTGAATATCTGTACCAATATCACAAACAACCTGTCCATTATATTTTTAGTGCCCTGTCATTTCAGTTCCTTATTTCTAGCCGTCGGTACGCGCAAATGCATCAATACCCCTGTGGCCGTAAGTGTGTGTGTGTGGTTGTCTCCACTTCCAGTTTGTGAGTGGGTGCCCGATTGTTTATTATTATTACATGTTACTTGTTAGACGCTTTTATCCAAAGCGACTTACATACTCAATACTGTGGACAATCCCCACAGGAGCAATTTGGGATGAAGTGTCTCAGGGACACAAGGACATGCTGACTGCAGTGGGGTTTGAACCTGTGACCCCCGATCCCAACACTAAGACTCTATCCACTGCGCCACAGTCCTCTGTGTGTGTGTGTGTGTGTGTGTGTGTGTGTGTGTGTGTGTGTGTGTGAGTGTGTGTGTGTGTGTGTGTGTGTGTGTGTGTGTGTGTGTGTGTGTGTGTGTGTGTGTGTGTGTGTGTGTGTGTGTGTGTGTGTGTGAAATCCACCCCGGTGAGTAGACGGTACACCTGGGAGGGACGTCAGCGCCAGAAATGCCTCACCTGTCAATCAAATGCTTCCAACACTGTCATGCTGAGGAGGAGGAAGAGGAGGAGGAAGAGGAGGAGGAGGAAGAGGAGAAATCTGAAATGCTTCCATCCCGTTAATGAGCTCCGTTTGGGAGTTAGGAGTGCTTAAGAAACGGAACAGTGATTTGAGAAAACAAAGAAAGAAAAACATAATAAAAAAAACAGCCTGCTTGTCTGTGTTTAGGGTTTTCAGGCAGCGTGCAAAACCTCCCAGCCGAGACTTCATCGTAATTAGCTCTGTCAGATGGCCCGTGCCAGGGGAAGCTATTACCTTAAATAGACTCACCAGTGATATGGATCCTGGTTCTTACAGATGTTTGCATGCCTGTTGAAGACACAGCTGGCTGCCGCCGGTGCGGGCACTTTTCCAGTTTTGTGAGTGTGATTACTGATGCAGAATTAAAACAGATTAATTGGGAGTTCTCAAGGAAGCCATGTGTTGAACATTTATTGACACACACTATGAAAAAGTTGGTGTAGTAATAAAAAAGCATAGAAACATACTTTATATAAAGGACATTACAGAGGAACAAAATGTAGGGGTTCTGAAAGGATTTCAGTGTAAATAAACCTACTGGAGGTGCTGAGTCAAACCCATTTGATCTTTGTCATTTTGTCACAGTGTAGGAGTGCATATGGGTCGGTTTGAAATTCGGCCATTTTGTTTGCATTTGGACCATCGCCATCTTTGTTTTTGGCAGTGTCCATCTTGGTTTTTTGGAAATAGAAGTGAACGCCAAATGCTTAACAAGCTTTTTAGGAGACCAGATGTTACAATTAACTTTCATGAACTGAAAACACTGTGAAAGGGTTGCAGAAAACGCAGACAACAAGAAAACCATACAAGGTAGCCCCGCCCTAGATGCTGCTTTATCTGTAAGGTACTCTCTGGCAGATTTACTTCATGTTGTAATTGTATATACTAATATAAGTAGTTTCCGGTTGTTTTCCTGATACATTTCAACTGTATACGACATGTTTTATTTATTTTCTGTGACAGTATAATATAATGATTTAAAACTTTAACAATTTAGTGTTTGCACCATTAACCAGGTTTTAGTTTAAGTCACGTTTAAACTGTGTTCAGAAATGTAGCGAATACTGTTTGGTTTGTTGTTCACATTTATAAATGAATCATCTACAAACACCATCTGCTAGCGGCACATACATTAGGACACCTCTTGAACTCTCCTTCTTTATATTCATGTGGAGATATTCATGAATAAGGGATGACTAAGAGTCACATTGATACACAAAGAAAAATCTAGCTACATAGGAGCAGATATTGCTGAATACTTTCAGTGAAGAAAAGAAAACATTTACGCTTGATCCCCCATATTTAACCTGTTATATAGCTTCATCGTCACACATGTCAGACACCAGTCAAACCCGAATGATGTGCTGTCTCCTGAAGAAAAGCTGAAACCTGCATGTGACTAATAGAGGAGCGGGAGATAACGCTATAATCCTCTGCCCTTCTCTTCTGGGTATCATAACAGGACATCTGTCACTGAGGGGCAGATTATCTACAAGACTCTAAAGTCCCATGTTGACAAGATTATGAGGTGCCAGGGTGACAGGTATGTGGCTAACACCTATAGAAGCAGCTGCTGATTTGACTTGCAGCTGTTAATAGCTACTGTGCATGGTGTCAACACATGGCAGATGGCTCGGCGGAAGATAGCTCTTCTTAATCGTGAGGAAAAGCAACGTAAAGGGACCTGTGATTTCAGAGGGCGGAGGAGGATAACTGGGTAAAGAAAGGCAGGATAAAAGATTACACTGTGAAATGCTTGCTGGCTGCAGACATATATACTGAACACATACATCCTTTACTTTGAAATCCTTCTTCTTCTAGCTGTGTTCATGTTCCTTAATGCTCCCTGAAATAGGAGGAAAATTAGTCGATGACAGAGGGATAAAAAAAGATTGAAGAACTCTACCTATTTTATTGCTTTCTGTGTGATAGCATGCCTGGAGCCAATGCTTAAAGTATTCTGTATTCGTCTCCAGTTCATATCAAACTGTTGTGAGAATCTAATTTAGAGGGATTATATGTACACCGTTGAATTGGCCTCGAGAATTCGCCTTTTTTATCCTCACACATGACTTCCACAGGCAATTTTAAGAGGCTTTCAAATCTACTGTTTGGATTTTTTTGATTAGGATCTGCTCTTCAAGCAGCCTGTGGAGAAATATAGAATTACCTCAATTCATAAAATGTGTGCAGGCATAGATCGTTTGTCTTGCTTAGTACGAAGTGATTTGCTAAACAAGAATTCATCAGCAGGAAGAATCAAATACTCATTTCAATATGTTCCCCTTTTTAAAAGATTGCACAACATGTTTATCTTCAACACGAAATGCAGTTGAAGTTGAATCATTAGGCGCTTTCACACCGGAGTACTTTTACCTGTACTTTTCCCTGGAATGTTGCGTTCACACCAAAAAGAGAACTTAGTTCAGAGAACTTTTACCCCCCTTTGTAGTCCCTGCTAGAGAGGTGGTACTATCCTGGGGAGACAAAAGTACCAATTTCTGATTGGCGATTGGCAATTTCTGATTGGCGAATTTCAAACCACGCCCTGTAAAAGTTTTTTGAAGCCGCCATTATATTTGCTGGCATTAGCATTATTAGCATTAGCCCCGCGCACCAACGGAGAGAGAATAACTTATGGCAACACAAAAAAAACCATGGGAGTGGTGGAATGATGAGGAGGTGTCGGCGTTCTGGTGATTTACTCGGAAGGCACCAAACTCCGTAATTCACAGAGTCAAGGCAAAGCAGAGGGACAACATCAGGAAAAAACGACAACAAATTATATACATTTTCACTCCGACCCAGATGTGATAGTTGCATCTCTTTTAAAATAACTGATAATACAAATAGAACAATAAGGAAAGAGGGGATAAAGATATAGTTTTGAGGGTAAGAAACTTCTTGAACATATGACAGGTTTTTGTGTGTCTTTGGACTCTGTGCCACAATGAGTCAATCTGAAAAAACATATTTTCCCCTCCATTTGCTTGACAAAAGGAATTCATTTCAAATCATGCATTCGTCTCCCTAATTGCTTTTCAGGCAGCGCTTTGGCAGAGAGAGCCTTGACAGTGGAAAGGAAGCTGACACACTATCTTGTCCTCTATTGTACCTCGGAGTGCAATACACACAAGGTTTTGCCAGTGATTTGTCACAGGCCTTTGTCTCCAAACAAAGGCTGACTTTTCTGTTGTAGCTGTTGCTCACCTCACAGTTTTGAAAATTGTCACAGCAGAGGAGAGAGGTAAGGATTAGGACACCAAGGAGAAACTAAGAAATGATCGTGGGGTATCAGATTGTGATGTGCAAACATGGTTTCCAGTAGGGTCTTTAACACATTAGTTTGGTTTCGTTAGGTAGGGATAGCAGATAGTCAAGCATCATCCAACACAGAAAAGTATTTTTATTGTGTTTCGACAATGCATAACCAGTGTTTGTCATTTAGAGATGGAAAGCAAAATATATGCATACAAATGAGACAATAGGCACTTTCACACCGGAGTACTTTTACCCGTACTTTTCCCGTTTAGTTCCGATAGTGCCTGGAATTTTGTGTTCACACCAAAAATACAACTTTTACTCACATTTGTAGTGCCTGCTTGAGAGGTGGTATCCTGGGGAGAAAAAAGTACCAATTTCTGATTGGCTGGGCGGATGGCAAACCACGCCCCGTAAAACTCGTAAAAGTTTTTTGAAGCCGCCATTGTATTTGCTGGCATTCGCATTATTAGCATTAGCCCCGCGCACCAACAGAGCGAGAATAACTTATGGCAACACAAAAAAAAACATGGGAGTGATGAGGAGGTGTCGGCGTTCTGGCGATTTACTCGGAAGGCATCAGTAGAAGCTGCTGGGAGAAAATTGGAGCAACTTTTGGATTGATTGCAATGATATTTAGTGTATCCATGCATAGTCCCCAGAGGATAGACCCTAATGACTTGGTGATATGACTTGTTCCGACAAAACACTGTAGGGAGATATTTTCCTTTTTTCTCCGTGACTTCTCCCTAAACTCATCTCTTTTGTTTGTGTGGTCACAGAAGATATCCCTTATTTTCACTCACACAAATTAAAAAGGTTTGACTCAAATAAGTTTTCCAGCATTTGGGATAACTATGTGAAAACCACTTATTATTCTGTGCAGAAAATCAATGGTAGATCTTAAGAAAGGGTGGGAGAAATGCGCATGAACCTTCCGAAAAACGGAATCTGGCCTTTTAAGAGCTTTTCGATCAATGGGAAATTCGATGGTAGTCATTTTCATTGGAGACTTTTAATCCATGGTGTGCAAGCTGCTTCAAAGTCTTTTCCACCCAGACAACCGTGAAATTATTGGGGAAACCAGGGAATCTTTTGGGCAAAAAAAAAAACGGTCCTATGAGAAAGTAGCAATACAAAATGCAGCTTTATTCCTAAAAAAAAGTCAGTGTTGGACTTTCCAACAACTGAGCCCTATTAAAGTTTAGATTCAGATTTGCAGCCACTGTAGCCTTTAAATAAGAAGCACAAAGAAGTGGAAAAGAGAGAAGTGACTGACTTAAATGTGTCTGCTGTATGTGGTGGAATGAAATAGAATATTAAACCAACTTGTCTTGGTGATAGGAAGTCTATTGTGAGGGAGGAAATTGATTTAATAGGTCAGAAAGCAATAAAGAGAGAGGGGAAAAGACCTCAAAGTTAATACTAAATTATAACATATAAGTGTTTCTCAGATGCTTCTTTGTTATTCTGTTGTATAGATTTTGATCAAAACATTTGACTTCATCAAATGGAAGTCTGCAAACCATCTGAAACCAATCAATATGGCATCTTGGAAACCAATCCAAGAGAACATTTAGAAAGAGTGATATTGATCTCATGATATTAGGGGATGTGGCTGGTTCATTTCAAAGCTCCATATACTTAAGAATACATTTTATAAAAGGACAATGTACATTCCATATTCATAGCATTGGGAACGTGTAACAAAGAACCCAGACTCAAATGCAAAGACTCAAGACAAAGTAAAAAAACAAAAGATCCTTACTTAAAGTAGAAAACAACAAAAAATCACTCTTTATGAGCAAAACACGGCAAAAGCTAAGTGTACAAACAAATTATTTACCAACTTACTCGCCTCAAAATGGGACACAGGAGGCAACAATACAACTTAAAAACAACTAAACTTGACATGAGTAAACAAAACATGCAACACTATGTAAGAGAAAGCACTTCTCCTGAAGGGACTTTCAACAAGAATGCAAATGTTGAGCAGATTTCAAGCTTGGCAGACACATTGTGTTACTCATCAGCGAGCCTTTCCAGTATGATTCAACATAAATGCATTGATTTAGAGCCAGAGTCACTTTCCAAGGCCCAGACTCCTGCTAAAAAACAACTAAATAAAACCCACGCAGGTTGAGACCCCCCGCTGAGTGTAAAACAGTCCTCAGCGTGTGGTTTTGATAGGCTAGCACATGCTGTACTGTTGACAATGTGCTATTATTGTGTCTGCCAATGGCTGACACATGAGAATAAAGCATGATGGGAATTCAGACAACTTTAATACAAAAGCAAATTAACCTGTTATTTGTAATGCAACATGTTCCAAATAATCATGGACCTTTAAAACAGAGATTGGGCACAACAATGACGATAACACCTCTTCCAAAGTGTTGGATGCAACTTCTAATGGACTTTAAAGGACTTTTGTTAACATGCTATGCAACGTTTTCTGAAGGATATTGAGTGGACACAAAATGAGCATCATAAGCAAGAACAAAACAGTAAATCTCAGATTTCTATATTGTTCATTAAGTGCTCATAAAGTAGAAATGTTTGTTATTTTAAGAGTTTCACTATTTGGCATCTTGGCATGATGTCACATTTGGAGAACTCTATGATAAACAATGTCTCTTTAAACACCCTAACCCTTGAATTATTTATTTATATTAGGGCTGTCAGTCGATTAAAATATTTAATCGCGATTAATCGCAAATTGTTGATCTGTTCTAAATGTACCTTAGAGGAATATTTTTCAAGTTTTTAATACTGTTATCAACATCTGAGTGGACAAATATGCTTTATGCTAATGTTTATTATCATTTGAACAATGACAAATATTCTCATGAATATTAAACACAACAACCTCTGTGTGTGTGTGTGTGTGTGTGTGTGTGTGTGTGTGTGTGTGTGTGTGTGTGTGTGTGTGTGTGTGTGTGTGTGTGTGTGTGTGTGTGTGTGTGTGTGTGTGTGTGTGTGTGTGTGTGTGTGTGTGTGTGGTCTAGCATTACCATACTTGTGGGGACCTACATCTGTTTACATAGTCACGTGTGGGGACTGGCTTCCCTTATTGGGACAAATTGGAGGTCCCCATGAGGGGAATTATTAATTTTAGGGTGAAGACTTGGTTAGGTTTAGGGTAAGGGTAAGGTTTAGGGTTAGGCATGTGTTGGTTATGGTTAAGGTTAGGATAAGTCTCCAGGAAATGCATGTAAGTCAATGTAATGTCCCCTGAAGTGATGTATACATGGTGTGTGTGTGTGTGTGTGGGTGTGTGTGTGTTTCAGTGACCATAGAAACGTGACCTTCTTGTGATATTCAGAGAAAAACTATCTTAAAGCGTTTCCATGGCTTTACAGAGTTTTAAAGGAATGCTGAGCTTTAAAGTACAAAGGGAGAGGAACAGCCATCGATAAAAGTGCTGTGTCTCTTTGTCATCGACTGCAATCCATTGGACTGCGTGGTTCCCCCTCTCTGTAGTGCACCTCGGTCTCCGAGTTGAAACGGTGGACTTTGCTTGGTCAACGTCCCCTCTCTGGAAAAATGCACAAATTAGTGCTTTGTTCTTTAAGCCTGCAGGGGATTAGTTATTAAGTATGGGAATACACTTTTGTAAGCACATATTGTCAGGTCCTTCCTCCTCCCCTGCATCGCTTTTATACGGTGGCCGAGCGTGCATACGCGCTACAATACTGCTACGCTGCCCTTTTAGAAACATTGCAAAAATAAAAACACTAATGTTCCAAAACAAATCTGAACCAGCTTGACAACAAGCATTAAGAAAACATTCGACAACTTGACGAAACGTGCGCAAGGTTTAAGAGAAAAGCGCTGCATAAACCAAACGCTGCAAATACAGTGCAAGAAGTTAAAAACACCACGGAAACCAGGGGACACTAAAAAGTGACGCACACAGCTGAGAGCGCATGTTGGCGTTGATTATGAAGTTGGCCAACTGAAACTGTTGGCAAAGTTAGTCAGCTTCATAACTGTAAGTGTTTTGTCAGTACATTGTTAAAAGAAAGCCAATTAAACTTACATTTTAGGTAGGTTTTCAGTGACAGTTGGCAAACGTTACAATCCCCGAACGTCAAAAAGCGCTATAGTCACTTGCCAACCCTGAGACTTCAGAAATCGGGAGCATTTCAAAACCACCGCGGGGGGGGGTGCTAGTGGATCGCCGGAGCTGTATTAGATTAACTACACATGCTTATTGTAGTTGTAAGTGCACTGCCTCCTTGCGGTGTGTAGCACCATCCTTGATGGAGCATATTTGTGGGCTGGACCTGTATTTTACAGGAAAGGAGTGAGCAGAGGGTCGAGTTGTCGATTGTTGTTCTGTTTTCTGTGACTATCACCCTCTCAGACTTTCAGTTGCGCGCTACTGAAGAGACGCGCTACCATGGAAACCAAACAATGGTGTAGCTGTATTAAAGTCCGAGTGGAAACAGTCCTGAGTAAATCTGATTTTGTCAGCAATGCGGGAGAAATATGACCCCCGGAGGAAACCGGGAGGAGGCAATGAAATCGGGAGTCTCCCGCGAAAATCGGGAGGGTTGGCAACTACAGTCCCAGCTGTGTGCACCCCTTAAAGTGTCCCAGTTTCCTTTATGTTGTGAGCTTCTTGCGGCGTTTTGTAATCGCACCACTTTCATAAAACGCTGCGTATGTGTTGTCAAGTTGGAGAAGATGTTTCTTCATTTGCATGTGCGCGTTTCTTCTAATTTAGGTGTTTTGGGCCCTTGTAGCATGTTTGCCCCTCTCGGCCACCAAACTCTTATCCTCCTACACACATCCATAATGTTGGAGAATTTGTCAAAAAGAGAAAATTAATGCCAGAAAAACATTGTAGCCTTCAAATGTGTTGGTGCCACTGTGGCTCAGGGTGTGAATTGTCGTCTACCAATCAGAGAATCAATGGTTCGATCTTCAGTCCCTGCAGGCGACATCTCTAAGTGTCCTCGACAAGATGCTCAACCACAAATTGCTCCCGTAGGCAAGTCTGGAGGTGTAAAAGGCTTCGTAAATGAAAATGTAATGTCATGTAAAACTCTAAAAGCCCCAACCCATCATCTTAATGGCGTTTGATTCTGAGGGAAATGCATGCCCCTGAAGAAATGGCTATTGTAGGGGGCCACAATTTCATACATAGAAGCCCCTTCCTCTGGCGCTGCCACATCAATGCGTTTCCTGTAATGGTTGCACTCTGCCTTTCAGAGGCTTCATTCACAAAGTGCTTAAAGGCTTCTCTCTGCAGTCCTGGTGATTGCTCATGTCATGCCATGCCCGTTAGGTGTGTCATTGAGTTGGCTATCAATTTTTTAGAGTGTGCACCAGAAGAACACTTGAGGGTTGTTCTCGATGTGTGTGTATGTGTGTTAATGTTTGCATGCACAAGAGTGTACGTGTGTTAAAGCACAAACCGGTAAGAGTGTCTGTTTATGTGTGTGTGAGACAAGCCAACACTTCTTTGATTGCTAGCGATTGATAGGGATATGATTGGTTCAATGTCATATTGACAATAACAAGATCAATTTGAAATAGAAAAAAAACAAAGCATGCATAGAAATCAGCCTGATTATTTGAACATCAAAATATGGCAGGTCAGAGAAAAACTCAATGTTGATTGTGTCAGTGGAAATGAACCAAAACACAATTAAAACACAACAATTATATTAGATTATTATTTCTAGATGTGAAATAATACCAATTAACCTACTGCTTGTGTTTAAAGTGTTGTTTTCTTTTTTACCATTGTCTTCATTTACTTTACATACTGACTTTCCATACTTTCCTCAACAACAACAATTAATGAACAAGACAACGATGTAAAGTTAAAATACAAAAACTCACTATAATCTACATTTCCAAACCCTTACAGGGGCCTTTAATCTGAATGTAGCAAGTTTTTGATACACACATGGCTCTGGAGTTGTTATTATCAGAGGAACTGAATACTTTAAATTATACCTTGCAGATATGCCTTGCCACCAGTCATTTCTCCGGTGCAGATCTTCAGCGCTGCCCTGCTCCGCGGGGTGCTGCAGAGCTTTTTGATCTTCCGTTACAGGCGTCACTGAACTCGAGCTCAAAGAGGGAGAAGAAGAGCAACACAGGAATTGAAACTCATAATTTAAATGGGAATTCTAGGAGTCTAGGTAGTTGGAAATACATTTTCAGTAAGTTCAACCGAGGACTTTTGCAATCGTTCAACACCAAGAAAGTTTTAATTTTCAATATTACAGAACCTCCCAATTTAGCGACAGTCTTGTCTTGATCACTGGAATGATAATCACTAAATATATTTCTCTGCTTTTCATCCGACCCCATTGGGTGCTGCTGATAATTATCCCTCCAGAGGCAAGAAGTGACACCACGTGCTGATGTGTCAAACTTAAAGGTTACATCAATAAATCATTACCTAATTATTTTTAAGATATATGTTTGATCGAATGCTAGACCATCACTGAGAGTGTGGCTGCCTTTACGAGCCTCAGCAGATGTCGTGAATCAGATGGTGCAGGTAAGTTTTTTGAATAATGTTTCTCTTTGAATTTCAGTTGTTATCATTCAGTTTTAGGGTAAGTTAAAGAAGTCTCCTTATGCTCATTTTCAGGTTCATACTTGTATGTTGTGTCTCTTTGTGACATGTCTCCATGCTTTAAAGGTGGGGTAGGTAAGTTTGAGAAACCGGCTCGAGATACACTTTTTGTTATATTCCATGGAATGCTCTGAACATCCCGATAGCAATGAATATCTGTGCTTTGACAAAAAATTCATCAGTGGAAGCCGTGGCGCTGTAAAAAGCACGACCAATCATCTGAGCCGGCCCGGCTAAAGTAACTGGATGGTCTACCTGCCTGTCAGCCTTCCATCTGTGCACAAACTTATCTCGTGCCCTCATTGGTCATGTGTGCGTTCGTGTGTGTTGGAGGAGGGGCTCTGTAAGGAAGTGGCAGATTTGTTCCGGCTGTGTATTTTCAAATTCTAGCGCACTCGAGCTGGTTTCTCCAAAATTACCTACCCCACCTTTAATGTTCAAAAAGCTCTTTATTTGTCTCATACTGCCTGTGCTGCAGCACCTCTTTTCACCCTCTGAAACCAGAGCCTAGTGTTGGTTAGCTGGCCGGCTCTGTTGTGATTGGTCGATTGCTTAGAGACGTGTAACAAATGTCTATATTACACACTACAGGAAAGAGAAAACCCCAAAAATAGGGACACTTTCAACAAATATGGATGAAAGATCGTAACTAATTGGCTTCACAGGTACTACTAGAGCCGGTTTTCTTATTGAGAAAAGCGAATAATTTTCCCAAAATGTCTAATATTTCCATTAATACCAGGAGGGAGCAGAAACATTTAGGTGGAGATAGAAACCAATGCCTTTGCAGAGAATGTCGCCTTAATTTTAAGAAAGAAGGAAATGCCATAAAGCAGCATTTATCATGCAAGGAACCAGGAATGTGTGTGGTGGGCGTAATAAAACAAACAGTATGTACCGTATATTTAAAGCCAAATGAAACATGAAATGTATTTCATACAGTGGGCGTGTAGCAATTTATCATCTGCCTGTCATATTGTGAATTTAAAGCTGGTAAACACAGATATGTGTGTAAATGTGTGTGTGTGTAAATGTGTGTGTTCTATTTTCCTTCTCTCTTATTATCCCCTCACTTTCTCTGGTCCTCTCATACTGTTGCTCCCCTTCATCACTTTCACTACCTCTTGACCCACTTTTTTGTGCCCCTCAACCAGCTCCGAGTCGCTCTTCATATCCATCTTTTTGTGTATCTCTCTCTCTCTCTCTCACACACACACACACACACACACACACACACACACACACACACACACACACACACACACACACACACACACACACCAGCTTGACCAGCTCAGATTCCGTGAGAAAGAGTAACATCTATCAATACTCTCATATCGCCAACCCCTGCTGCTGTGTGTGTGTGTGTGTGTGTGTGTGTGTGTGTGTGTGTGTGTGTGTGTGTGTGTGTGTGTGTGTGTGTGTGTGTGTGTGTGTGTGTCTGTGTGTGTCTGTGTGTGTGTGTTCAAAAGGGCAGGAGGAGACATTTGATAACACCGTATTACGCCGCCTTTACATTTCTATTCATAACTCCCCCTCGGAGATACCACTCACACACAATGCGCCGCCATACACCAGCGCTGCATTACAAAATGTGAGTCAATGCTACAGTGATTCTGGGGAGCGATGTCATTATGCTCGGCACACAGCAGGAGGTGAGGCGGGACTAAGACCACGGCTAATCCACACTGCGCTATCTCTGCCCAGAGAGAAGGAAGGAAGACAATAAGGCACTCCCACTTTTAATTTATGGTACTTCACTTGGTTCCACTTTCAGACCATTGGTCACACACAGTATTCAAACACAGGTATGAATACAGAGGAGCAAGTTAAATAAGTACCAGTTCAAATTTTAATACAAGACATATTTTGGTAACAGTGTGGGGACCCTTGTATGTAACCCTTGTGTGTGTTCTCGTTGGCTCGTATTGGGTCATCTCGTCACATTTTAAGAACAAGTAGAACACCTTAGACCAAGGTTTTCTATTTTTTGCACCAACACTTGACTCCCCTGAGGATTTGTTTCCTGACTGCTGATATTTTTAAATAATTGAGCATCATAATTAGTAGACTGGAAAATACATACAAGTAAAATAGTGCCAACATGTTAAAAAAACTCAATATTTAAATACATTTTTAATTGGATATTTCTGAGCACAAATATAAAAGTCATAGGAAAACATGAATAATATATTCTAAATGACTTCATGCTTGACATAAATCAAATAAACTGATCTCATATTGGATGTGCATTATTCAGCTAGTTTGCCTAATTGTTGTGCTGGTTTGAATTAACCAACACCCAATTTTGATTGATTGTAACATTGTAACCCCCATGATACCTTACCTCCGCACACATGACTTTAATTTCCCTGTGACTCAACAGGCAGAGGAGCAAAGTCTCAGTCCTGCGGTGTCCTGGAAGAATGGGAGAAAATCCTTAAATCCCTTATCTGTCTTCATTTAGCTTACACTGAAAAAACTGAAATGTTGACTTAAATTAAATGTATTATGTCAACCTTTGAATGTATACATAATTGTTAGGCAGGGTATTTTAAGAACAATCAGCACTCTATGTGACTAAAGTGTACTCTTTTTCTTTCTTCCATATTTTCTTGAATACAAGGATATTAGGAAATTTATTTTAAACAATTTTGAATTATTTTCACCATCAATATGTCGGATTACAACAGATATACATCTTGATGGTAGAGTGAGAGTTTAAACCAACACAAATAGCATTTCAGAGGGTGTCACCTTGCTCTTTGAATATCCTTACCTTTACCTGTGTTGATTTATTATCCCGGGACTACGATCAGATTGTCACATCAGACTGGAAACTGTAATACAGAATAAATGTAGTCCTTATCTGAGTCAACAGAAAACGTGCAGCATGGTTTAAACCGACTAAACTGTGGCACATAAAAGATACATTTGAGCTAATATCATCCCTTTAAGTTTTTGAATAGCTCTTGATCATAGTTATGTGGTGCGTGTAACCGTTAGCACTGTGTCATTTAGTTGAAATAGGTTGTAGATACAAGTGTCTAACAATCCTTACACTGTACTCTAAGTGCCTGCAGCATGTGTTTTTTTGCAGACATGTTTTGTAACTGTCTGGGTAGAGTAATCACCAGCCAAGGAGGACAAGGTCTTGCAACGGAATATCTTTGCGTGTGGCCTAGCATTACCATCCTTGTGGGGACCTAAATCTGTTTACACAGTAACGTGTGGGGACTTGCCTCCCTTATGGGGACATAATGGATGTCCCCATAAGGGGAATCATTAATTTTAGGGTGAAGACTTGGTTAGGGTTAGGCATGTGTTGGTTATGGTTAAGGTTAGGATATGTCTCCAGGAAATGCATGTAAGTCAATGTAATGTCCCCTGAAGTGATGTATACATGGTGTGTGTGTGTGTGTGTGTGTGTGTGTGTGTGTGTGTGTGTGTGTGTGTGTGTGTGTGTGTGTGTGTGTGTGTGTGTGTGTGTGTGTGTGTGTGTGTGTGTGTGTGTGTGTGTGTGTGTGTGTGTGTGTCAGGTAGACAAGGTGTTTTCCTGTGGGGGCCGCTGTAGTTGGCTTTGTCCTGTTTGTGGTTGTCCACCTGCGGCCAGGATTAGATGATACTCAGGAGGCAGAGCATGTGCCATGGAGGGGCGCACAGTAGATTTAGGACTGCCAGAAATAGATAAAGATAAGAAAGCAGCATTGGAGGGTAGAACAGAAAGTGGTATTAAAGATAAAAGTAGGGAGGGGAGAATAGGAGATAAGATAGTAGGGGAAAAGAGTTGCGATGGAGATGGGACGGGTAGAAATTAAAATCACAGAAGAAGGTAGAAGAGGCCATTTTAGAAAATATAGGGTATATTAGGGTATGAATAAGGGCAGGCAAAGAAAAGGGAGGCGTGTGGTGCAGTGGGTTGTGTGTTGGTGTTCGAATCAGGGGGTCACAGGTTCAAACCCCACTGCAGTCAGTGTGTGTGTGTGTGTGTGTGTGTGTGTGTGTGTGTGTGTGTGTGTGTGTGTGTGTGTGTGTGTGTGTGTGTGTGTGTGTGTGTGTGTGTGTGTGTGTGTGTGTGTGTGTGTGTGTGTGTGTGTGTGTGTGTGTGTTCATGGAGAGAAAGAGATGTACAGCTGTGTTGCATGCATGCCTGCCCACATTGTTGAATCATGCAGTTGTATGTAAGATGAAGCAGAATGTGGAATATAACATGAGAAGAGCTTGTTTTGGGCAAAAAGGGAGGAGGAGATGTGGTTGGATGCATAATATAGAGAACAAGGTCGAGAGTAGCTGTGTTTTAAATATATAAAATTTGCTTCTACGCCTTGTTAAATCATATTACAGCCATTCATCAAAACTGCATTAAGTTAGTATTAATGTGCGCCCTGGGCCACGCTCATGCAAAGCATGAGAGGGTTTCAGTGTGGCATCTGTCCATCCTGAAGACTCACTCGAGTATACGGGAGAGGAAAGGCAACAGAGAGAATTTCTCGGTATTCTGACCTCCTTTTAATTAAGAGGAATGGGATGTTCATTAAGTATTCTTCCATCATCTTTGGTTCCAGCTGTTTCTCCTCCTGGTATGATGTGTATGATGCCTAGATGAATAGGTTACATTGCCGGCACTCTCTTTCTCCACATGGTGTAAGCACAGCAGCAGGAACACTTAGATTCTACTTTTGCTTGAAGATGAAAAAAATGCTTTTAATATAAAGGATTGATCCCGAGAGTCTAGTCCGATTCAGAAAATGTTAAGGGCAATCCGAAAGTGCAGACTTTGCCTTTTTCATCCAGTAAAAAAAAATGTTTGCGCCCTGGATCAAATTCACAATTTTACCCATAATGCCCCAAGCCCCCAAGCAGTGTGCCAGACAAATTGTCAATTTACAACTTCTGTGTGAGGCTCAGACGTCATTAGGCCCAAAAATACGTATTCCCATTGATTTACATTAAGGAAGAGACTTCTGTTAATCAGTGTATATTATTTTTGAAGCTAAAACTACCGAGTTCAATCAATTGAATACCCCTTTTGTTCGATCTTTAGGTCCTAAAAGTTGTAAAATGCACTTACACCCAAATCTAGAGTTCTCTTTATATGTGCATGTGCTCAACCCTTCCAGCAAATTGGATACAAATACTGAAAAACAGAACAAAGGTAGTAACTAATATGTAGCCGTATAGCGTTAGCATGAGACGTGAAAATACTGTTTATATTCCTGGTTTGCAATCCAAGCATTAAAGTGATTTATTCTACTTAGTTGTATAGGTCTTGCAGGAGCAACTTGTCCATATTTTCGACATACTGTACATCACATTATACACCCTCTATCTCGCTTAGCAGCCTCTGACCAGTGAGTGGGCTCACCTTTTCACACAGTGCAGTGAAGCCGGAAAGATCCATTGGCTCACACACCCACACACATCACCTGGCTCAGTTGGCTGGACATCTACAGCAATCACCAAAGGCCTTGGATATTTCCTGTCATGTTGTTTTAGTTGGCAGAGAGTAAATCCTCCTAGAAGTCATCTTGATGGATGTATCACACGCAGACAAGTAAAGAAGCCTGTTTTTTTTTCTGTGGGCTCATCCTCTTGAATAGCGTGACTCACTAAGCCTCTCGAACAATTGCATCCTCTCAACATCCTCTACAATTTGGTCCATTCTCCTCAATTGTGTTAAGGGAGAGGGCAATATGCCCAGCTCCACAAAACGTTTCAAGCATTCATCCTTTGCCTGTGGAAGAATATACTTCTAGCCAACGTTAAAAGGCGCATTTTGTGTTGCCAAATCAGTTTGACACTGAATGTTAAGCCTAATGCAGCAACATGAAGTGGGAGAGCATTTAAACATGTGCCTCTTTGAATCTTTTGTACCTTTTTCTTCACCCGTAATAAAGTGAATGGTATCATAATCATGAGACTGAGAGGCACAGTAAGGTTGAGAAACAGAGAAAGGACCATCATAGAGAGAAATATGTGTTTGATAAGCTATTGGAAGAGGAAGGGAAGACCTATGTGAGAACGTAAGATATATAAATGTGTTATCTTTGAGTAAAGGACACAGGCAGAGAAAAGGAAGAATCTGAAATACATTACAAAGTCATTGTGTAGTTGCGAAGTGACAAAATACACCAGGGACCGTGTAGTATAGAATTGAAAGACAGTAGAGGAAGCAGGGTGAGAAAATGGGATTGTGAGGTGCAAGGTTTTACTGAGGTATAAGACATTTCGCCCCATCCTGCCAGATGTAGAGGCTCAGACGGTGAGATGGACCAGCTGTATGCCTTACTTAGTGCTCACCACATACTTTATATGCATGACCAGTTAAAGAGACATGGACGGTTTCTTGAACAGCTTATGTTCGTGCTGTCACAAGCGTACTTCTACATCCGACAGCTGCTTTTCGTATCCTGTTTGAGTCCATATATTTATGGACAACTCGAGGGGCCTATTGCTTCCAACAAATGTATCGTCAGGGACTTGTGTTTAAGAAAGTGTGCAGATATTGCAGCTTATTTTGCAGCATGGCAGAGATCACTCAGGATGAAGACTCGGGCTCATGATGAAGACTCGGGCTCATGATGAAGACTCGGGCTCATGATGAAGACCCGGGCTCATGGTGAAGACTCGGGCTCATGGTGAAGACTCGGGCTCATGGTGAAGACTCGGGCTCATGGTGAAGACCCGGGCTCATGGTGAAGACTCGGGCTCATGGTGAAGACCCGGGCTCATGGTGAAGACCCGGGCTCATGGTGAAGACTCGGGATCATGGTGAAGACTCGGGCTCATGGTGAAGACTCTGGCTCATGGTGAAGACTCTGGCTCATGATGAAGACTCGGGCTCATGATGAAGACAAGATGAAGACCCGGGCTCATGATGAAGACTCAGGCTCATGATGAAGACTCGGGCTCATGATGAAGACTCGGGCTCATGATGAAGACCCAGGCTCATGATGAAGACCCGGGCTCATGATGAACACTCGGGCTCATGATGAAGACTCAGGCTCATGATGAAGACTCAGGCTCATGGTGAAGACTCGGGCTCATGGTGAAGACTCGGGCTCATGGTGAAGACTCGGGCTCATGGTGAAGACTCGGGCTCTTGGTGAAGACTCGGGCTCATGGTGAAGACTCGGGCTCATGGTGAAGACCCGGGCTCATGGTGAAGACTCGGGATCATGGTGAAGACTCGGGCTCATGGTGAAGACTCGGGCTCATGATGAAGACTCGGGCTCATGATGAAGACATGATGAAGACCCGGGCTCATGATGAAGACATGATGAAGACCCAGGCTCATGATGAAGACTCAGGCTCATGATGAAGACTCGGGCTCATGATGAAGACCCGGGCTCATGATGAAGACTCAGGCTCATGGTGAAGACTCGGGCTCATGATGAAGACCCAGGCTCATGATGAAGACTCAGGCTCATGATGAAGAGCCAGGCTCCTGATGAAGACTCGGGCTCATGGTGAAGACTCGGGATCATGGTGAAGACTCGGGCTCATGGTGAAGACTCGGGCTCATGATGAAGACATGATGAAGACCCGGGCTCATGATGAAGACATGATGAAGACCCAGGCTCATGATGAAGACTCAGGCTCATGATGAAGACTCGGGCTCATGATGAAGACTCGGGCTCATGATGAAGACTCGGGCTCATGATGAAGACCCGGGCTCATGATGAAAACAATTCTTACTCAATATCTTACCCTAAGCCTAACTCTTTTAACCCGTTGCATGCTTGCTGAGCTCAGCAGTAAGCACTTTCCAATGCATACACACAAAAATGTGTGTATGCAAACACACATTTTTGACAGATGTGTGCCAGTGATTGTGCAACTGTGTGTGTGTGCGTGGATGTGTGGGTGGGGGAATCGCTGCCTCCAGTGTCAATAGCTAATTGGCTTTTACAGACACAGCCATACTTGTTTCAATATGCAGCAATTAAAATAGATAACTGTAGTGAAAAGCTGACAACATAATGTCCACAGAGTAATAGGGAAGCGCTAATTGACAATGAAATGCTAACTACAGCCTGTAACGTATGCACCTCAACGTAGTGAAGGCCTATTCTGTTGCGTTATTAAGAAAAGAGTCTTGAAAATGACATATTTGACAAATTGAAGTAGGTATTTTCTCAGTGGACATCAAGCAGACATCTGTGGCTATTACAGAGAGCCCTCCATTATCAGTTTACATAATCACTTACAACCTCATTGTAGTGAATATCAAACAGTTTCCTTGGCTTGACTGTTCATTATTACAATACATATTGCTGAGAGAGACGATGTGGGATTCTCTTTTAAATGGCTTTACTAATTATAATCTCTCATATTTATAGACTTTTATATTTATGCTGAAGAGACATAAGTGGTGGAACACACTGAATAATCACACACTTGATATCATGAATATATGGCAATAAAGCCCCTGTCACACTGTCCCGAAATTGACACCCGATGGACACACGATAAAGGAAATGTTCAAATTCGGCTGTGATCGTAGCAACATCGGGCCATTCGTGAGGGCATCTAAGCCATCGTATGACCGCCGGTGGAGTTTCTCAGGCTCCGGCAGCAACTTCGTGAGCGGCAACTTCGTAAGGCACTCGTGAGGGCATCTTGTCAAATCGTGTCATCTTCGTGTTATCATCGGTGCATTCGCCCTCACTCTGATCGGGGCGAATGCCCGATGGCACCGATGATAACAAGATGCCCTCACGCTGGCCTTACGAAGGGCAAAATTGACACACAAATTCAACACGAAAATGAACCTTCGCAAGGTCCTTCGGTTATTTTTTGGCATGCCAAAGATTTTGCCACCGCTCACGAAGTTGCTGCCGGAGCCTGAGAAACTCCACCAGCGGTCATACGAAGGCTTAAGATGCCCTCATGAATGGCCCGATGTTGCTATGATCACAGCCGAATTTGAACATTTCCTTTATCGTGTGTCCATCGGGTTTTTTTATTACACAACAAAATCATGTAAATATATTATGTAAATAACCCAATTTGTGTTCTGTGAAACTGAAAAGGATATAATATATTATTTTGAAGGCGAGTTGACAGGAAGTTGTTGTTGCTATGGAAACAACAACATGACGGAGAAAACGTAATATCTTCTACATATAAAGACGGAGAAAGTAAAGAACAAAGTCTGAAAATATCAGTACAGTATCATAGTACTTTAACATAATTGTTTGTGTTACTTTCGTTGCAGTTGTATGTCTTAAATGTAATGTAAATGTTGCCTTCGTGTGTGGTTCGGGGCCATCTTCGTGCGAAATTCACAATTCCATATTCGGGTGTCCATCGGGTGTCAACTTCGGGACAGTGTGACAGGGGCTTAAAGGCTAACCCTTGTATAAAGAAATACCTGCAAAATATAAAGGAACATATGTTTTTCAAGACCCCAGGAATAGCAGCCAATATTTAGTGACAGTAGTCTAGTCTATTTTTTTGCAATAAGAGACCATCATATAGACTAGATTTCTTTTTCAGAAACAAGTCCTGTTTCTCTTTTGAAGCCAGGAAAAGGCTAGTCACTGTGACCTTTTTACCTGTGCTGGACTATGGTGATTTGATCTATATGAATGCACCTGCCCATTGCCTGGAAAAATTAGATGCTGCCTATCACAGTGCCCTGAGATTTGTTACTAACTGTAAAGCACTTACTCATCACTGTACCCTGTATGCCAAGGCAGGTCTGCCTTCACTAACTGTACGGAGGCTCAGTCATTGGTACATGTTCATCTATAAAGCCATGTTGGGTAAACTACCTTTTTATATCTGCTCTCTGATCTCTCTACGAATTGAAAGTACATATTGCCTGAGATCTCATGATGTTGTTTTATTAAATGTGCCAAGTGCTAGGACTGTCTTAGGGAAGAAAGCTTTTAGTTGTGCAGCTCCACTAAATTGGAACAGTCTGCAAACATGTTTAAAACGGAGCACTTTGGTTCCCCTGCATCATTTTAAAACTCAGCTGGGTGACATGCTGTTTGATACTCATGGTACCTGTCACTGTAAATAGAGTTTGTAAACTGTACCCTGCACATTATGTTGTTTGTCATCCTTATTGTTGTTCTGTTGTTTTTATGTTACATGTGTAACTAATGTCCTGCAGGTCACCCTTGAAAAAGAGATCTTTTGATCTCAAGGGGCTTCACCTGGTTAAATAAAGGCTACAAACAAACAATGTGTTCATATATTTTAAGAGGGTGGTTAAATTGTGAGTAGGCTGGGAAACCGTTCAAAGTTAAACAGCATCAACATGATTGGCTGATAAAAACTGTGGCAACATCTGATTTGAATACTGACTGGCCTCTGAATGATTTTACCTAAATAACTCTCCTTTCTATATTGATCATATTTTCAGATGATATGGGTGGCTGTTCCTATCCGATTATTTCAGTTTCAAAACATATTTTGATTCTTAACAAGTGTTAGACCATCAAACTGTGACAGAGTACTTTAGAGACAATGAAACATAAAATGTGGAAATGATGAGGAGAGAGTGCTTGCAAGTTGTAATGGATTTGACTGTATTAGGTTTCCTGAGATACACAAGATGTTGGCTGATATCAGAGGTGGGAAGTAGTGGAGTATAAATACTTCGTTACTGTACTTAAGTAAATGTTTCTGGTTTCAGTACTTTCCTCCGCTACTTATTTTTCTGACGACTTTTTACTTTGACTTCTTACATTTCAAACACAAATACCTGTACTTTCTACTTCTTACATGTTGAACACAAATACCTGTACTTTCTACTTCTTACATGTTGAACACAAATACCTGTACTTTCTACTTCTTACATGTTGAACTCAAATACCTGTACTTTCTACTTCTTACATGTTGAACACAAATACCTGTACTTTCTACTTCTAACATGTTGAACACAAATACCTGTACTTTCTACTTCTCACATGTTGAACACAAATACCTGTACTTTCTACTTCTTACATGTTGAACACAAATACCTGTACTTTCTACTTCTTACATGTTGAACACAAATACCTGTACTTTCTACTTCTTACATGTTGAACACAAATACCTGTACTTTCTACTTCTAACATGTTGAACACAAATACCTGTACTTTCTACTTCTTACATGTTGAACACAAATACCTGTACTTTCTACTTCTTACATGTTGAACACAAATACCTGTACTTTCTACTTCTTACATGTTGAACCCAAATACCTGTACTTTCTACTTCTTACATGTTGAACACAAATACCTGTACTTTCTACTTCTTACATGTTGAACACAAATACCTGTACTTTCTACTTCTCACATGTTGAACACAAATACCTGTACTTTCTACTTCTTACATGTTGAACACAAATATCTGTACTTTCTACTTCTTACATGTTGAACACAAATACCTGTACTTTCTACTTCTTACATGTTGAACACAAATACCTGTACTTTCTACTTCTTACATGTTGAACCCAAATACCTGTACTTTCTACTTCTCTCATTTTCCAAACAGCTGGTTCCTTTAGTCTGAATGTGTGTTTGATGCGTGATCATTATTCGTTAGAGTCATTGCGTGCCTATTGATTTGAACACGATCCGTGTATCCATCATTTCCTGGTCTTCTCTAAAGAAGAGGGACCAATGGAAACGTTGTCATGTTGCCGTTGTTCAGCATGGAAACATTCATTAGCTAACAATGACATTATTGTTCTATTAATATAAAGGGAGGTCAGGTACTCTTTAAAACAGCTGCTAGTTATGGGTACTTTTTACTTAAGTACATTTCAAATTGGAGAGTTGGGATTATCAAAATAAACAACTATGGCTGATAATCTAATGATCAAAAACATTCTAGCAAAATGTTCACCTACTGTCAGTGAGCAATTCATACATGGATATATTTTTTGGAAACAGCACCCAAGGGAGTCCCAGAAGTCCATGCCGCCAAAATGATGTATAATTTGAGAACATGCCCTTGCACGTAGCTCCAATGTCTGGCTGTGCTGTTTAGTTCCAAAATGTTTTAAGCATTCAGGAGCATAGATACAACAGCCGTCCTCCAATTAAAGCATATTTTGAGCAATCTGCCCATAAGGTTCGCAAAAGCGGAAAGCAGCTACACCACAGAATGTAAATGAAGGAGAATATGAGGAAGGAAATCAACAAGGTACAATGGCCTTTAGCTCTTGCCAGCTTGTGTATTTCTTAGCGCGGTAGAAAACCAATGCATCAGGTGTCTTATGTTGTTCCACCCTTCACCTTGTTAGATGTATACATTTTACACCATGCAGACACACTTGCAGAAAAGGATTTGCCTGTGTGTCAGAGGAGTGGAGGGACAACTTGAGCTTGAGTGTTTATATTCTTGAAATGTGATTGGAAGATGGATGCTGAAGTAGTGAAGGAGGGCAAGTAATGAAGGATGCAGGAAGTATAGCAAGACAAGAAGCATGTGAACTTTTAACTGCAGACTGACGTGAATGTAGAATCAGAAAATGAATCCTAATTACACAAGGTGAATATCGGTGGGATGGCACCGGTTTGAACTTCTCACTGGTCAAAGGTTTAGTGAGCGGTCTGTAATCAACAGCTACAGACACACACACTGCATAAACTCTACGACCCTCAAGCAGCTCTCATGGCAATTCCCTATGTTAATCAGCCGTCTCTACGCTGAACATGTCTGAAACGCATTACTCATGCTCATATTGTGCAATCAACCATTAGCGGCAGAAACCTCATGAAAGGTTGTTCGGGTCCGCACCAGAATACTAATTATAAGAGCTGAAACAAGGGGCAGGGGCTTCAGTGGCCACTGGTGTCCAACTAGCAATTATAATAAACATCTTGAGTCTATTCACTGCACTACACTTAGTATGCTTTCTGTACAGAGTCTATACACACACATTTAAACCCAGAATGTTTTTTTTTTCAACAAAAGAACATTTTCTGGGTCATTTGTTTGGTTTGATACAGTTTGAAAGTATCAGAAACAAATGTATACAGAACAGACGGACAGAAGGCCACTTTAAAACACAGTCACAGATAAAACAGCTGTGTCTTTTGGATTGTGAGTCTGAGTGTGAGGAATGTAGGACATGCTGAGCTGCTGTGTTCTGTTATTGAAAATAGTTGCACATTCTTACTCAAATTTGAATTATTTATTTGACACCAAACATTGCAGTTCTGTCTGTGAACATAAATAATAGCATTTATTTTTTGATAAACTTTGTTTGTCACACATATAAGGTTTACTTTCTATTGAGTTAGAATGTCCAACTGTCCAATTGGTTTATTGGACAGGTAGTTTGGCCTAGCTTGAAAATACAGTTCTTTTGAGAGTGCTTTCCAATCACTAAATACTGTTGCCATGCAGTTGCTGGTATGTTTGCCCATTTTTGGGAATAGTATGTGTGTGTAAAAGCTGAACGTTTTTTTTACTGTGAATGAGAAATCCTCTAACCAAAAGCCTTGGCAAATTAAGGCACCATACAAATCTCAGTGGTTTTGCACACTTAATAGTTGTGAATAGTTTTTTTGAATAAGGCTGTTGACACAAGCTTTCAGACTGAAAAAAACCTAAAACATACATGTAATACATTTAATTAAAGATGTCAGTGTTTTCAGTGCATGCATGGTCTGAGTAATAGTGATGACAATGGCAAGTCCTTCGTTTGAAGCCACCACCATTTTTACTTATGTTTTTGGTTCAGCTTGTTGGTTTCTTTGTCAGCAGGAGAAACTACCGGCCCAATTGTCATGAACACTTGTAGAAAGGTGTAACATGGTCCAAGGAAGCTGGATTTGAAAAAGAATACAACATTCTCATGGAAACAGCCTTGGCAAAGGTCAGTTGTCAGTTTGTTATTAAACTGCAGTAGCTCGTTCACCATGTCAGCCGAATGCTAATCCTGCTCCACTTTAACAGCCCACCTTATGCCACGTTCCCAGTCAAAATTAAACCAGTTTCCATGTCACCCTCCAGCAGGTTCACACACTGTCCTAGGGTGTATTTCCTGTAGTGTCATAGAGACTTGTAGTGTTAAATGGTTAAGATCTCAGTAGGTGGTACCTGATTAATCCTGAATGTAGGCATGTAATAAGGAGCATACTGTATATGTGTTTAAATGTGAGATTAAAATAGATCCCGTACTCTCTCATGGTGTTAAAGGTCACCTATTATGCAAAATCCACTTTTGAATGAACATGTGTCCCCACTTGCCACTTTATGATGTCATAACAATTGTTTGTCTCGTGTAACCATTAACCAATCACCAACCAAGGTAACCCCCCCCCCCCCCCCCCCTTATCACCTGAATCTCCTCTAGAGCACCATTGAGTTCTTTGTAACCAAATCTCTCTCAGAGGGGCGTGGGGAGGGGCTCCTTACTTTCATCTAAAGTAACAGACAGAGAATCAGCACTTTGGAAACAGGGCTGAAACAGAGGGGATTATGGGTAATGCTACAATGATCTGTTTGGTGTTTGGAGCCAAACACTTCAGAGACATGTTTTGTATATATCTGAGACCTGTAATATATTGATGAAAAACAGTATGATAGGGGACCTTTAATTTGCCGGATTTGTATTGTTTCCATGTAAGAAAGTATCACTATGACAAGGTTCAAATTGTACCACTTGAGTCCAGATTGAATTATATGATTCTGATATTTTCTTGTATATAAAGTTCAACTCTGAGCTCAAACTTGACGTCACCAGTACCAGGACATACAGATATTCTCAATAAAGCCAAGAGCCTGTATCAATCACATCTGCTGCTGGTCCTTTGACTCAGTCCTGGCGGAGGTATTAGCTCTGGCTGAATGGACACCAGGCCTGCGCCGTCATTCAACTCTCAGCCGTGTATTTGGCCCAGATCTCTGCCAACAAACATTTGCTGTGTTTTGCTCCAAGAAATGTGCTTGGATATAAGTCAGGATCCTCAGTGGCTGGTGATTTACGCCGTGTGTGTGTGTGTGTGTGTGTGTGTGTGTGTGTGTGTGTGTGTGTGTGTGTGTGTGTGTGTGTGTGTGTGTGTGTGTGTGTGTGTGTGTGTGTGTGTGTGTGTGTGTGTGTGTGTGTGTGTGTGTGTGTGTGTGTTGTGGAGGAAGCCCTTGCTCCTCTGGATGAGATATGATCACACACTTGCACACATACATCACAGAATGGCCAGAGAAGAGAGCAGAATGACAAGTCAAGGGAGAGTCTGTTTCTCTGGAATAAGCAAAGATCACAAGGCGTATAAACAAAGTCACACACACACACACACACACACACACACTTTCATTTCAAATGTGTCCAGGTAGTGAGTAATGTTACTGAAAGTTATCCAAGCGTTTATGGACTATCTACACTGGAAAAACTGAAATGTTAACTTGAATTAAATTAAATTATAGCTGGTTAGCTGAAAAGCAACAATACTAGTTGAACCGAATATGTTTTATTTTTGTATTTAAACTTAATATGATTGCTTTGAACGAACCTAATACAGTTATGTATTAAACTACACTAAGAAATCAAAGACTTAAAAGCACATTTTCTTGATTTAATGTAGATCCATATGTTTTTAATTATTACTTGTGGGTCAGGGAGTGGAGCATCACATAAACAAAAATACAAAATGAATTGATTCAATTGATTGAGTTACTTCACAAACATCTAAACATGAACAAAATAATGAATTGATTTCCACTCCTGTTGATAACAAGGCATCATTAAGAACACATCATCAATGTCTATTAACTACACACATATCAAACTACAATGTTATGTTAAAAACTAAAACTTAAGAGACAGCTGAATTCAAGAAAAACATCTATACATAATCAGAGTATTAAAGGGAAATGTTGCTGCCCTGAACAAACAGAAACGTTGACTTTGATTAAATGTTTTATGTCAACACATTTCACAGAACTCTATTCGGTTAGTTGAAAGCGATAATATCAAGTTAAAAACTTTATTGTATTGCCTTCAACAAACCTAATACAGTTATGTGGAATCTATTGACATTATACATCTATTTAAAGTCAGTTCATTCATTGTGATTTTCATGTCCATGATCAGCCGTCAAACCCATATTCGTGTATACAATCTCCTCCTCACAAAGAAAAGGATGCTCAAACAAACAGTTTTCATCCGTCCACGTGAAGTTGCCCGTCCTGTCGCTGATGACACCACATATGTGTGAGGAAGGAGACTCAGGCACGAATCCATTCTTCCAGTTATTGTAAGACACTGTACTGTCTCTCCAGATCCAGAACCCAAAGACACGACTCTGCCTCAGGGCGATCCAGAACGGACCAACCACATCGCTGCGTTCGAGCCATTGTTCGACAGCATCCTGATCTTCCTCGTCCTCAATCCACAGCAGGCCTGAGTGTTTGGTCTCACAGTATTCAAAGGCTTCTTCCCATGTCAAATTCTTATTGATCACTTTGATTCTCATGTCACCTGATGATGAAACCAGGGAGAACACTGAAGTAAGATTTACAGGTAGAAACAAACGTTTATTCCCATGCACATCTAGCTTCTATTCAGTGTTGTAATACAAATCCTCAGTATGTGTACTTTTACTATGGAATTGAAATGTATAACTTGTACTGTTCTTTACTCTAATGAAGGCATCTTTCACTTTGGACTGCAATTTGCATCAAAATATACATTCCTATATTGACAAAGCACTACCTGAAGTTCAGTTGACTTTATGACAGATAACATCGACATGTGTTTTATTTGAATAGAGTTATTTCGTCTTGACATTTCCTCATGTCACGCTGTTATTACCAGTGCAACGTCAGTGTTTATAGTGTCGTCTAAACATTTTCCCACCATATGTATAGATTGTGTGTTTGTATGAACTTGATCCTTTTATTAAATGTAACATCATATTAGGAATTGCTTTGCTTATATATCACTTACCTTTGGAGCAAAAGCTATTATGACATTGACCACAACCAACTTCATACATTATTCCATGTCGGTAATATGCGCATTCCTTTTCTTCTCCTGGTCTTGGGTCAATAGTCAACTCTCTGAATGAAGAGCAGCCGTTGTCTTGCCACTCCCATTTATCGTGCATGAGTCCTATCCAGAAGCTTCTGTTGTTTCCCTTTTCAAGCACTAACTCATTTTCCCTTTCGCTTTGGATGCTGACCAAGTCACTGTTGTGCGTTCTGCAGTATTTCAGAGCATGACACCAGTCCTCCGCCTCCTTTTCAATCAGGGTGTAGGTACCATCTACAAATAATAAATAAGACAGTTAAACCCTGTGTGTGTGTGTGTGTGTGTGTGTGTGTGTGTGTGTGTGTGTGTGTGTGTGTGTGTGTGTGTGTGTGTGTGTGTGTGTGTGTGTGTGTGTGTGTGTGTGTGTGTGTGTGTGTGTGTGTTGTGTGTGTGTGTGTGTGTGTGCGTGTGTGTGTGGCTTTAAATATGTACTTTAACCGCATTAATAGAAAGAAAGGATAATACATTTTAAAATGACACAGCAATGTCGTGTGTGTGTGTGTCGTGTGTGTGTGTGTGTGTGTGTGTGTGTGTGTGTGTGTGTGTGTGTGTGTGTGTGTGTGTGTGTGTGTGTGTGTGTGTGTGTGTGTGTGTGTGTGTGTGGCTTTAAATATGAACTAAATCCACAGCAGTCGGAAAAGGGTTAAAATGTTTATAAATTGACAGGAAATAAGCGTAAATATATGTATACAACATTCATTTTGAGTTGAATGCTTATTGATGATCACCATCCTTTAGTCTGACATTAACCACAGTAGTTTACCTGCTGTCCATAATGAGATTTTTGAAATGGCATTAAAGTGGCTGTGTGTGTGTCAATGGGGCTCTACAGTTGACTGGTTACACAGACATCTCAACATCACAGATAAATCAAATATGCTGAAACGTACCTTTGGAGCACATGAAATGTTTCTTCTCTGAACAAGTATAACCTGTCCATGTGTCGTTGTCAATAGCTTCACACATCTGCTCCCCTTCTGTCAAACTCACAGATGATTTATTGAAGCTGACATTGTCACCGTTGGACCAAGTAAGATTTCGACTCTTACGCAGGCCAAGCCAGATACCATAATTTGTCTCTGAATCCCGAAACTTCTCTGTGAAATTGTCGTCCTCTTCATCATACAGAGTTACAGGTGATTCATTATTCTGAATACAATGGTTGGATGCGCCACTCCACTTGATACGAGGACCGATGTCAAACATTCGTAAACGGTTTGAAGTGAAGGTAAAGTGAAATAATCCTGCCAAAAAAAATATATAATATATTATTCTTCACTATATTCTTAACATGAACTGCATAAATAAACAACAAACAATATTTTGAGCTTTAAAATGTTTAAATTGAGATTAGGTAAACCTCACCAACCTCTCTTATGAATACATGATTCATTTCTCATTTTATCAAAGTAGGAATAATGGAGGCAGCTTGTAGAAATATATAGTACTACTGATTAGAAAATATATCATCTTTGAGATCTATTTGCAGGGCCTTATCCTCTAACAATGGCATGCATTAACTTATGTGCACAAAATATCCAAAGATCAGAAAGGAACCCTCACCTGAACACAGCAGGAAAACCAAAAGAGCCATCTCCACGGTGATGTTAGGTTCAAATGGTGAGAAGACTTTGAAGAATACAAAGAATAAACAAAGAATATTAAGCACAGAGATGAACAAGGAAATATCTAATGCGTTGTGTGTATGAGAGCTGTTGAACCCCTTATTATTAACAGTGTGTGTCGTCCATATCTATGAAGTCTCTTACCTGTTGAGGTCTGGTGCCGTATGCTGTTGCAAACTTTGAGAAGTCACAGGTTTATATCTGGCATGAGGGACGTAAACCAGCTGAACGCACCAGCTATTTTCCCTCACATGAGTACATAGTAAAATCAGGAAAGGCGAGAGATTATTGATTAACTAAAGGTGGTGAAGTCTGGCTGAATAGATCTCTTATAGCATATCCAACTCATTTAGAGGAAGAATTTGACTGTCGCCTTTTAGGGTGCTTTCATAAGCCTACGTCAGGTTTAATCTAATTGTATTAGTGCAGCTGCTTCTCTGTTCCAGTAAACACAGACTGTATTTGCTGGAAATGGCATTTGCATATTTGTCATATCGAGTACTGCCTGTCCTTAGAAAAAAGATAAAATACTGTTAGATTACTGAAGAAAATAAACACTTTTGTAAAGATGGAGCAGACCGAACAAGAAAGGAACACTACCTCCAATTCGTAAAAACTAAATGTCTCGTAAAAATGTAAATCAATTTGTCTCCAGAAAATACACAAAGGGTGCTGCATTTGGTGTAGCAACATGTCAAGTGTTACCGTATGTATTCCTATTTGATTTTCATTTGTACTGTTCCCATCCATCCATGCACACTGGTCTGAATTTCGGCTTTAGGCCTGTTATGTCTCTAAACTGACCCTCTGCAAGTCCTCTGTCATACCCATAGACTACTCTAAGGCTTTGTTAACATGTCGTATATAAATGGGCATTTGGTGGTACTCTCACTCACTCTCTGCACATCTCAGGCCTCTGATAATGTGTGTATGTATGTTTAGGTTAACCAGGCCCAATGGGTCTCGAACTACATGAGCTTAGTTTGACTGCACTTTTAAAGACTAAGGAGCGCCGTTGTGTGTTGAGGACAAGTGATCTATACGATATATACCACTGCCACTTTTTATAGAGATAATTCACACCGTAACTCAGCCCCGTCACCTCGTCTGACCTAGCCAAGTGTCAACTGAGTTTGTATAAATTGGGGGATTAAGGCATATTTTTTATTTCCACTGTGAGTTTAACGGATACAAGCGGCCAAGATGGGTTTTCTCCGCAGGGTGGCTGGTGTCTCCCTTAGGGATAAGGTGAGAAGTTCGGTCATCCGGGAGGGACTCGGAGTTGAACCGCTCCTCCTTCGTGTCGAAAAGAGCCAGTTGAGGTGGTTCGGGCACCTAGTTAGGATGCCACCTGGGCGCCTCCCTAGGGAGGTGTTCCAGGCACGTCCAGCTGGGAAGAGACCAAGGGGTAGACCTAGGACCAGGTGGAGGGATTATATCTCTTCGCTGGCCTGGGAGCGCCTTGGGATCCTCCAGTCAGAGCTGGTTGATGTCGCCAGGGAAAGGAAAGTTTGGGGCTCTCTGCTGGAACTGCTACCCCCGCGACCCGACCACGGATAAGCGGGAGAAGATGGATGGATGTAAGTTTAACAGGAATTTGACCTATGCAGTTTTTGGAGAGAGGGATAGATCCAAGCATATAAAAAAGAAAAAAGTAGAAAGCCATGCGTATTAGACTACAAACTGTAGCTCTATTAAAGCATCCAGTGCTGGGGTTTTGTGCAATCATTGGACATTGATGAGAAGACTTCCAGCCATCAAAAATGTGCCCATTAGCTTTGAATGAGCGTACGTTCAGTTGTTTTGAGTGCTATACTTTGAGAAGTTTCAGCAAGACTTGTTGTCCGTGAGTTGCCAAATAATGTCTTAGCAAGGGAAATGGTCGATATAAAGTTTAAATCGAACACATATATTGGCCAAAACATTGGTGATTAAGTTGAACCTAATATTTTGTATGAAACGTAATATTATTGCTTTCAACTAACCTATACAGTTATGTGAAATCTGTTGACATAATATATTTTATTACAATCAATGTTTCAGGTTCTTTCAGAACACACATCCCTTTTTAGTGTACATCCTTTAAGTAATACATATCGTCGTAAATAGGGTATCCATGAGCTATGAAACCTAATAAATAAACTAATGAATGAAATGGAAACATTGTGTGAGCTTGTTCATTCTAACATGGTCATTTCTGTGTTTTTTTAATACTATTTTCAATTCATGACAACAACAACAACCATGAAATGAACAACTCACTGTTAGTATGGTCCCATGCCAAGTTTTGGTTATTTAATGTATGGCCTTTTTACTGGAAAGATCATAACATTCAGAACATATCATTATGTATGCCTATCAGACCATGCTGTGGTGTTGCTTTAGTCAAATGTCATCAAAAAAACATGGTTAGGTATTAAAATCCTGGCACCTGGAGTGAGGCCGCTAGGCACGTACTGCATGTCTCAATGAATAGCCCCGTGTATCAGGGGGTGATATGCAAATTCATTCAAAATGTGTTGATTGATAATGGACTTTGGACCTTTCTGTACTGGTTTGCTTGGTGTTTTAAAATGACACAGCAATGTCGTGTGTGTGTGTGTGTGTGTGTGTGTGTGTGTGTGTGTGTGTGTGTGTGTGTGTGTGTGTGTGTGTGTGTGTGTGTGGTGTGTGTGTGTGTGTGTGTGTGTGCGTGTGTGTGCGTGTGCGGCTTTAAATATGTACTTTAACCGCATTAATAGAAAGAAAGGATAATGAATTTTAAAATGACACAGCAATGTCGTGTGTGTGTGTGTGTGTGTGTGTGTGTGTGTGTGTGTGTGTGTGTGTGTGTGTGTGTGTGTGTGTGTGTGTGTGTGTGCGTGCGTGTGTGTGGCTTTAAATATGTACTTTAACCGCATTAATAGAAAGAAAGGATAATAAACTGAGCTAGTGTCAGGAAATAAGCGTTATTATATATATTTTCAAATGAGTGTTGACTGATTCGAGAAATAAATAAATCACATGCATTTTCTTTCAATAAATGTTCTCATTGCAACGTAAAACAATTAAGTCGAAATAAATGAAAAACATATCGTTTTAGTTTAATGCTTGTTTGATATTGTAAGCATTATTGGAGCATTGTAATGGTCAGTAGCCTCCGACCTCTCATGCATATAATGTGTTTTTTTAGTGCAAAATACATTACATTGTGTAGTTTTTAATTAAAAAAAAGAGTAAATGTAACTCCATCCATATCCATAACCTGGTACAAAAACAATACCTGGAAAGTAGCTGAATATGACACAAATGAAAGTGTACAGCTTAGCTTAAAACACTTTTGCCGATATAAAACATAACCAATCTTCTTAGAGATGTTGTTCAGTTAATATACATGGACGCCAACATACTGTAGCTCACATTCGCTGGCGTCATTTGTTTACACAGCCTCGGATTTGAATTTCAAATAAGATTACTGTATGCTTGTAAATACTGTAAACCTTGCTCTCTCCAGTTAAGTCAACAACAGCATTGTGGGTATCTGGGATACACAAAGGATTAGTGATTCGGGTGTCATTAAAAACATATATTTGTTAACACACACCAATCCTCAAGCTGGTACGAACAGAGACATATTGCAAACATGTCATAGATGTCTCACAGTAAGACCTTTTTGATAAAGCTCATAGTTAGGGCTGATTAGATTCAGCCCCTAGTTTTGCTGCTATAGGCTTAGTTTGTCGGGGGACATCTTACTTCTTCCTTCTCTCTGTCTATACCTGTGTACTCTCATGTTCAGATTAACCCAGCTTCCCCAAATGTCTTTCTCTTTGGTGTCTATATACGCCGGGATCCGGAGTCATGGATGATCCTGCGGTCCTGTGTCCTGCATCGCGAGCCCTGGATCTTGAGTCGTGGCTGTGGTCCTGGATCATAAGTCCTGGATGGATATCCTCGTGGATTCATCTTCTTATTATAGACACAGGCATTTCCAAACATTTGGACTACCTATGTTGCAAATGTATTATCTTTTCAATTCACACACGGCATCTATTGCACGTCTGTCCGTCCTGGGAGAGGGATCCCTCCTCTGTTGCTCTCCCTGAGGTTTCTCCCATGTTTCCCTTTAAACTGTGGGTTTTCTCCGGAAGTTTTTCCTTGTACGATGTGAGGGTCTAAGGACAGAGGGTGTCGTATTGTCATACTGATATTCTGTACACACTGTGAAGACCACTGAGACAAATCAAACATTTGTGATATTGGGCTATATAAATAAACATTGATTGATTGATTGATTGATTGACAATGTTTAAGCAGTACACAAGCATGCTACACTGACACAACTGAAAAGATACACATTTCAGATAACTGTATTAGGTTAGATGAAAGCAATACTTTTCAGTTGAAATACAAATAGATTCAACTTAATATTATTGCTTCTAACAGACCTAATCAAGTTATGTGATGATCTCTAGTGAAATTCTCAGTTTTTTTGTGTAAGTTTTAAACAAAAAGATAACAATCACATCAAAAATGACACAAAACACTTTCATGTGACTCTTTTTTATTTGTGTTTGTATTAGTCAATGTCTTGAACATGTCAGAAACAAACAACAATAATAATTATTATTATTATAACAAAGAACGTTCAAAGGTACAAAAAAAAAAAAAAAAATCTCAAATAGTCTCTGTCATGTTCAACAGGGGCAAGAAGAAGCTTAAAACTTCAAACATATGATTATCGGTAAACTAACTTTATAGCCATGTTCCCGTCTCGTGTGTCTGTGTATTGAATTGCTCCTCTGTGCTCTGTACCATGATAACAACACACACACACAGCCTGCAACCCTTGGAAAAGCAGAGCATGATGGAATCTGTCTGTAATCCCCTCTGTGAGCTTGTTTACTCTCCGCCGTCAGTACCATACATCAAGCCACAGACATATTCCCTCCACATATTGCAGCTGGAGCGCTCTGACGCAGTGTCATGATGGAAGGGGGACATGTTACCTGAAATCACACAAGTGCAACGTCAGCTATTATCCACCGTAAATCATTTCCAAAAGGCAGGGCTACACTATGATTGAAGCCATATCCATTCACGTTTTAAGTCATTGGAACTCACTCTGAAACGTGTGTCTTTGGTAAAGCCTTACGTATTGAGTACAGTTGTGTGTGAGGAATAAGGCAAGGCGTACAACAGGGGTGTCAAACTCAATTTAATCGCGGGCTAAATTAGCATTATGGTTGCACTCAAAGGGCCGGTTGTAACTATATAAATATACATATATAAATATATAATATATATAAAATAATGTATTATATTACATTATTGCCTCTGAATTGGATTATTATTGGATAACTTCATAATTAACTACGTCTGAAAGCAGAAGTCCAGGGCAAATAATTGCAAGTCTCTTCAGTGCGCATGTCACAAAATGATTTAAAAAAAGATCTGTAACCAATTTGAAAATGTAAAAAAATGTGAAATGTGGAAGAAAAAAGTCAAATTCTGAACAAAATTCATATTTGATGCATTGTGGGACATGTAGTGTATGGGCAACGCGCTTCTGCATGTTCGGCATGCAACCGTATAATAAACATATTATAATCTTAGCAAGCTCTTGCGGGCCACATAAAATGAAGTTGCGGGCCGGTTTTGGCCCCCGAGCCTTGAGTTTGACACCCCTGGCGTACAAAGACAGCATTCTCAGTGATGGTTTAATATTGTTTTATATGATTGTGATATTCAGATTTTAATAAAGATTAACCCCCAAATCACAAAGATGAGATATAAGCAACTTCTTCAATGTGTCAGGTAGAATAACATACACAAATATATTTTTAATTGGAACCACCTTTTACCAAAGTAACAGTCCCAGTGCTTCAGAGGTAGATATCTAAATCCTTCCCCACCATAAACTAAAAATCATCTGCATGAAACACCTGCGGGCATCTCAATGATAGTTTTTTTACATATTCGACTTCACTGAATCAGCAGTTCACTTCCGAACTTTGGCAACATACACGATGTGTATGTATGGTGGAATCTGTAGAAGTGCAGTTTCAGCCTGCAGAGATGGAGCTCAGGAGGGACGTATTCCCAAAACAGGAACTGCACCATTGCTTGAAGTATGTTGGATCGGGAAAGCAGCGCAGCAGGGTGTGTGGCACTGTCTTTGTGAGGATCGATGTGGGTGTGCATCCATTGTAGATGTTTTGTTTGAAGTGAGGTTAAACAAGCTGCAGACCTCTTTGTGTTCCACCGTGACTCTGGGCACTCATGCAACATTAGGCGCATTCACACCACAGTACTTTTCCCACAAAGGTTCACGAGAACTTAGTTCATGAGAACTCTTTAGTTCTCATGAACTCTTTACAGATCGCGTTCACACTGGAAAAAGTCCCTGGGGGTGGATTAGGCAAATGAAGCCGCTGACGTCACTTCTTCTTCTTCTGCTCTGGGTTTACTGGCAGGCCGCAAACCACTTCACGGCGTATACTGCCACCCAAAGTCCCCGGCCGGAAGTCCCCAGAGTTAGGGACTGGCTTCAGTAGAAGCTGCTGGGAGTCCCAGCAGCTTCTACTGAAGCCTTCCGAGTAAATCACCAGAACCCCGCCACCTCCTCATCTCCACCGCTTCCATGTTTTATTTTGTGTTGCCATAAGTTAGTCTCTCTGCGTTTCTGCGCTGGGCTAATGCTAATAATGCTAATACGAGGATAATAAAATGGCGGCTTCACAAAACTTTTTGGGAGTTTTACGGGGCGTGGTTTGCAATCCGCCCAGCCAATCAGACATAGGAACCTTTTTCTCCCACGAAAGTACCTGCTCTCTAGCAGGGACGGAAAAGGGGGTAAAAAGGTTCTCATGAACTAAGTTCTAGTTCCGGATTTTTTTGGTGTGAACGCAACATTTCGGAACTAAAGTGGGAAAAGTACTGCGGTGTGAACGCGCCTATTGGGGAAAGTTTGTAGATAAATGGAAATGTCAACTGGGTTAACCCTAATGCTGCACACATGGACACAAAATGGATTTCCAGGCGTGCATTAAAAAAAACTCTCTTTACTTCGGTTCTGCAACACACATGAGCACACGTTATTTACATCCCGAGGCTGCACACACTCTCCTCGTCCAATCAGCAAGCCCTTCCCCTTTTTCTCGCTTCACCTGATGGACCCCCCGAGCTGCCCCCCCCCCCTGTGCCTGTGTAAGCTTCACTCATTTTAGCATTTAAATGTACCTACTTAACACTCAAATTCGCATTTCACATGAATACATCGAATAAACACAGGTTAATTAAATACAAGAACATAAATAAAGTGCTTTACAGTGATATACAGTGTCATGTCATCACCAAGCCCACTACGGTCCCACACTAACCCTAATGCCATTTTACCCATAAGAGCTGTAAGACTTTTAACCAGGCCTGAGGATAGATTTCAAAGTGGATATGAAATGCCTTTTTTACTCCTTCTAGAGAGTTTCATCCCTCCAATTCTAAATTCACAAGTGATTCAGCAAAAAAGTTTCTTGGTAGGTATTACATTCATAAGCTAAAGCTAAGAGCAACAAGAGCTTTTCCATCATGTTTTTTTTGTAGTCTTCCATTGCTGTTGTTGCAGACTGATATCTTGAAAGCTTGTGGATGAACTATCGTAAAGTGCTGCACAGACATTCATGGAGAATGAATGTCAATGACTTTTGGGATCCCCTGACTTTTAGTCTGGCACCGCCATGACGAGACAATATTATTTTATTCGAAAATGTCACACAAACTATTTAAGACAAAGTCAGCTTTTTAGATGTTTCCGGGTGCCGAACCATTCTGTGTGGGTCAGGTTAGCACCAATGACCCAAATCACTTACATTCTACTATGCTGAGGAAACCTATTATTCAAATTCACTTGCACCATCCAGGCCAAACTATGCCGTAAAAAGTGAACTTTAGGAAATAGTAAGCTGTCCAGTTGTTGTGTCACCTGTCAAAACCGTAAGTCATTTTTTCGAAACTCGCTTAAAGGTGGGGTCAGTTTGAGAAACCGGCTAGAGATACACTTTTTGTTATATTCCATGGAATGCTCTTAACATCCCGATAGCAATGAATATCTTAAGTGCTTTGACAAAAAAAATCCATTAAAAAAATGTCATCTGTGGATAGGGTGACCAGATGTCCCGCTTTGCGCGGGACTGCACCGCATTTTCACGACTTTTGGTGCGTCCCGCAAATTGAGAAGATGTCCCGCATATTTCATTTTGATTGGCTAAAACGCTTTTCTTTAAAATCAGATTCATCCAATGGCTGTTGAGAAAGCAGGGAAGGCTATCATCACGGGGCTGTGTTTGCTGTCAATCAAACTGTAACACACGGCGGGTGCTGGTCAAGTGTTAACCAATGAGAGTAACTCACTCACACACACCCCCCCCCGCGGCCCCGCCAAACAACAACAACGAACGCAGGCGACGCAGTAGGTCAGGCATCCTCAAACTACGGACTCCGGTCCGGATCCGGACCGAACCACCACTGTCTCCGGACTCTGAGCAAATTATACTTTTCATATGTATTATCTCTCTGTATTATATGTGAGACATCGCCACAACGCATTCGCAACGAGTCAAAATTATCCGCTATGTCCACTGCAAACAGCGCTCTGCATGTCTGACTGTTCCACTGTGTTCCACCTGTGTGTGTCAACGCTTTGGTCCAATCACATTCAGCATCCAGTCAGCGTTTCCCCCCAAACAATCTGCGAATCAGAGGCACAGTAGGGCGGGTCTTCGCGGAATGCGGGTGGGAAAAATGTGTGTGTCTCTTTCAACCTGTCTAAGTCAGAGCGAGAATTTAAAATAAATAAATTCAGAGCGAGAGTTAACAGCTCATCTAGTTCCATCTGTACTGTAGCTAGTAGCCTAGTTTCACCTACCGGGGTGGCAACTGACACCCTAAAAATAGGCCTTGCCACCCCAGTTGGCAGCTTTGTTTTGAAAGAAAAGTTGTGGCTCATCGGACATTTATGAGAGAAAGTCTCTAATGTCCGAGTGCAAGTGAATGCAGCACAAGATGCACGTCATGTAACCCCTCCCCCGGTCCTGGCGCGAGCGTGGACATACGATTGGCGGCGATTTCATTTTTAACTGGACGGCGCAAAACGAGAAGCATTCGGACTCAAGCACTGAAGCAATGAGGTATTTGCTGTCTACACTGACAGAGAAGAGACTGTCAGTTTGGCTGCACTCAGCATTGAATCAAAACGCACTAAAGCTGTTGATCTTAATACGTTTGTGAGGCGTTTTGCTGAACAACATGGTAATCGCCGCATTCAGCTGTAATAGACATGCCAACTTGATGCTCTGCTCACGGATGAGCATACACAACTATTAAGATGATGACCTTACGTGTGTAAATATATTTTTTTCTTTGAGGGGGTCTGCCCCCAAAAAACTGTTTTAAGTCCTGAGAAAGTCAAATAAGACGGTGTGTAAAACTACACTGCCCAGCCAAAAAAAAGTAACCACTTTGATTGAACTAGGCCCGTAGGTAAGGACTTTCCACTGGATAATAACTGAAGTATAAAATAATGCATGACTGAAGTGATGGAGACCATGTTGAAGGCAAACAAAAAGAGGAAATAACAGGTCAAATCAAGCAAATCCCCCTCTCAGATTCCACAGCAACCAGAAGAACATAAATACTGGCTGGTGATTTGATTCATCAGCTTTGTGATGGAATAAAAAATGCACAGTGCATTTCCTTGGCTGTGGATGAGTCCACTGACACCACTGCCAATGCTCAGTTGCTGGTGTTTGTGAGTTGTTATGATGAGGCAAAGGGGGAGTTTGTTGAAGATGTGTTGGGCCTGACGAACCTCAGTGGACACACAAGGGGGAATACATTTATAAAGCAATAATGGGAATGCTGAATGAAAGAGGGTGCAGCTGCCTTTATTCATAACTGTGCAGCTCTTACACTGCGACTCTGAGGGGTCAAGCACAGACACAATAACAATGAAAACTGCTGCATACAGATTATTTTTGTTTTTGCAACCTCGTGTTAAGAATCTTGTTGTAATAGTTTAAAAGTTTGAATGACCGTGATAAACGGACCTTTGTCTTATTGAAACATTTATTTTGGACCTTTAAGATTTGTATTTGAGTACCCCTGCAGTAGGTTATGGAAAATGGAGGAAACTGAAACTACAGCTAAGAAGACACCGAGAATGCGATTCTCACAAAACGTGTCGCTCAAAAAGAGACATCCCACTCTATGGAGACATTCCTACTCAAACCAAAAAATGATGGCCACTCAGACAAGGTAACAGCAGCAGAAATAACCAGTGTTTACCATACAGTGCAACACTCCCAATCATACCGGTCAAATGACTGGTAACAAGCTTGCGCCGACCATTTTTCCAGACTCTGAGATAGTAAAGAAAATGTCATGTGGTCGTACAAAAGCAGCGTCCATAATAACAGATGTGCTTGCCCCTGCCTCTGTGGAGAGTTGTTTGACAGAGTCAAATACACCAGTGGTGTAGGTGACAAAATAGCCCACACACTGTGGGGGGGAGGGGCCCACCTGCTGTTGCTGTGATGGACAAAACTGAAAGCTATTTTATTTTATGTATTATTATGTTTCTGTTCCCTCCTGGCCAGTTTTGATTTGTATTTATGGTTTTATTTTTATCTATTAATTTATGTTGTGCCTACTTGTACAGGTAATACACTAGTTGAATTAAGAAGATGCATTTCTAAACACTTGAAGTGAATAATGGCTGCTGCCTTGGTTAGCCTTAGTTTACTTTTCTCTATTAAGATACTAAATTGTTACTGCATTTTTACTTCACTTTCTGCTCTGTTATATATTTGCTAAGTTTTTTTTTTCCGGGGGGGGGGGGGGGGGGTTGGGTGCTGTTGAGAGGGTGTCCCACATTGTCCCACACAACCATACTCTTTGTCCCACATTTGGTTTGTTGGGATCTGGTCACCCTATCTGTGGAAGCCGTAGTACTGAAAGCACGACCAATCATCTGCCCGGCTAAAGTAACTGGATGGCCTACCTGCCTGTCAGCCTTCAATCTGTGCTAAACTTATCTCGTGCCCTCATTGGTCATGTGCTCGTTCCTGTGTATTTGAGGAGGTGCTCTGTAAGGAAGTGGCAGATTTTTTCCGGTTGTGTATTTTCAAATTCTAGCGCACTCGAGCTGGTTTCTCCAAAATTACCCTACCTTTAAGTACGAGATGTTTTTGACTGCCCTGTTTTTTCTTTCTTTGGTTTCTCACACTTCTTTCTCCAAAACTTGTCATGCAGTTACTCCGTCACTATGGAAACAGTGTGCTTTAACCGAGCAGCAGAGGAGAGGAACAAAGCAGTGAGGAGGAGGAAGAGGAGAAGGAGGAGGGGGGGGGGGGGGATGGCTTGCAGCTTATTCTTCATGCTGTGGTATTCAACTGTTCCTAAGCTCTTGGCACCTGCACTTTTAAGCAATGCAAAAGGTAATTCGACAGAAATAAATAGGACACCATTATTAACATTCTTTATACATGTGTGTATGTCCAATTTGCACGGGTTCAAATATGGCCAAGCCTTCTAGCAGGTGCAAATATTTTAATAATTACAATACAGTCAAAGTTTGATTCTTATACAGGGTCGTTGTGGCTTATTCTACTATTTTTTATAGTAATGGAAGGGCCCCTTGGGTGTCAGCGAGGTGTCTTTACGGGTGAAAAGCTAACAAGTGTCAGAGACAACAAGTGTGAGAAGTCAACCTGTGCGAGGATTGATTAAGAGGGATGAAGAAAGTAAAACAACGGCAGATACCAAGAATTACAGTACAGGGTAAAGACCTCAGAAGGAAGATATAGAGCAGCAAAAGTGGGAGGCAGTGTGACAATGGAGAGGGCGTGAGATGTGGAGGGTCAAGTGTAAAACATTGGATGTGAGAAAGGAAAGATTTGACGGAGGAAAAGAAGAAGAAAAGTGTATTTCCTGTATTGAGGAGCAGCGGTTTACTATGGAGAAAAAACAACAGGCATCATTTAACTCTATTGTTCTTTGAATATCTTTAAAAGCTTTTTTATATATATATCCCACAGAAGACAATCAGTGCCACACATGATTTTAGTTTTGAGATTAAAGGCAGAATTCTAACTTTAATCTGTGTCATTAATTCAGAAGGCTATGATGTTTTTTTGTTTTCTTTTTGAGTTTATGTAACTTTTTGGATTGTGCTGTAATGTAAGTGTTCTAAATATTTAGTTAACATTTCTTGGTGCAAGCTATTTAGTAGAACATTTTAACCACAGTATACTTACAAAAAGTGGTGGAGACAAAACCAGCTGTTTCAAAAAGTGTTGGGGTTATGGACCGAGCGTACCAAGTGTGAATCACACCCGTGGTATTGTCCACACTTACACAATTGTTGGATCAGTAGCCCCTTTATCTGCACATTATGTTCAGCCTTCTGCAGACCTACTCGTGAAAACCTACTTACTGCTTATAAATGAACACATCAAGAGTCACTCAGAACTCATTTAAAGACATTTTATTCCAGCATTGTTATGTTTTATGGAGCCTTCACCATTTCAAGACCTATGTGAACCAAATCTTTGTCTTCTTTTTCTCAACAAGCCACAGAAAACTCAGCAAGCTGTTATTTCTCCTTTTTTAAACTTTAACTTTTTTTAAGCTCACTGCCCTTTATTCAGTCAATGACTCACGCTGTTAAAGCAGTAAACAGTACTTACTGTATGACTAATGCACAGCAACACTTAACTACCCCGTAATATTTATTCACAAGGACAGATGTTGGTGAAAAGACTCGCTCATATTCTACAGATGAGTGACAGAAAGGCTTCTAATTTATAAAAAACACAAGTAAATGAGTGATAGCTGAAGGAAGTTATGATGAATGTTCATGCCATCAGTTCCTTATGGGTGTCCTGGAAAACTGAGGCTAATTGTTATAGATAAGTGTGATGTTTTTATGTTATTATGTATTATAATTGAGCCTTTCTGGGACTGAATGTTGTTGTTTCTTTAGTCCCAAGTATTTGCTGAATTTTAGCATTTCACTAAATGTTTTGAATATAGCTTTAGTTGAATGTTTGTGTCCTTATTGTTAACACAATAATAAGCTAAAAAATATGTTGCTAATTCGCTTTTAGAGTGGTGATATTATAGCCAGTGGCAAAATGTGCTAAGATTGTTTAAAATGTATATACCCTAGTCTAGTGTATACAAATACTCCATTACATTTAAAAGTGAACTCAAAACGTCAAAATATAAGTACATAAGTCAAAGTGCTCATTATGTAGAATGGCCAGTGTCAGGGTAAAATATGTTACCAAAATGTTTAGCAAGTTTTCAATTAAATTGAACTGAAGTGGGATTAAAGAATATCACAGAAAGCATTTAAATCTAAGCTTGATGATTGTCCCATCCGAAGCTGCTGATACGGACGTCTCGACTGTAAAGTGTGTCTGTGTTTACCACATATATTTACGTGTGTGTGTGAGTTTCTCTGTGCTGTAGTTATTCATGTGGGCTTCATCCATCACCTTCATCACTAGTACACTGACTGACAAATTAAAATGGCTCCTGTCCAACCTGGAGTTTGCTGTGTAACTCCTCGTTTACCCTTCTCAAGCTTTGTCATCCTTTTCAAACTTCTTTATTTGCTCTGTTCCTCTCTCTCATTTCATTTCCGTTTCTTTATTATACTTCTATTTTACTTGTCTCTCTTGTGTTTTTCTTTGATTGTCTACTTTCTTTAACCCTTCTTTTCTTTTAGTGCCTGTCTTCATTCTTTGTGGTTCTCACTTTGTCTATTTTTTTATGTAATTATTACCAAATATATTCTCCCTAGTTTCCTGTTTCCTCCAGAGACTCACATATCTCTTACCCCTGCTACTTGCCTGTGGTTTTTCTTCATTATTTTCCTGATCTAGTTTTTCTCTGATCAATTTGGAAAAACTCTGTAATTCCTTAATAAGTACGTTTGCACATTTCAAATGTTCAAATGGTGCGGCTCATTATGCAATCAGCTTTTCAGTGCCTTGCAGGCAAAGTATGCAACTCAGTGAGCACAGTTCAGAGATTGGGATTTTCTCTGAAATTATCGAGTAAAAGAGAAACAGTATGATTTGCACAACAACACATTTACTTTGGCAACAGTTGGATAACATGGCTTACCACTCACGCATTGGTGAAACAAACCAATGTTTAAATAATCTAATGAATATCATGAGAAGAATATTGGAATTGAGGAAAAAAGATTGAAACATAAAAAGCATCGTCATTCGTAGTCGTCAGTCCATGATGTCATTTGGCCCAAAAATAAATGTTCCCAATGACTTGGGAAAGATACATCTGTGATCAGCGATTACTTTAAAAAAAATTAAAACAACTATCCAGTCTGAACACTTATATAGAGAGGCGAAGTCCCTCCCCTTCCGGTGGACCTCCATGGGACCTTATTTCGAAAAAATTATGTATTGAAGTCAATGGAGAGAGAAAGATTATCTTTCGATCCCGTTTGAATTGTGCCACGAATTACACATATGATGTTTGTCAATTTAAAAGATAATTTTGCAAGTAAAAAAATAAATAATGTGTCTTAAAACTGTGAAGTACCACATTTGTTTTTCTCATACTGATATTCTGAACAATCTGTGTTGTTGTATTTGCTGTAAAGTGTCTCTACTGTAGGCTAATTTGATTATATGTACAGCACTTTGGCTCGACCAAAAATCGTTTATAAATGTGCTATATAAATAAAACTTGATTTGATTTGATTTGAAACGCTGAATGAACTACATCTCCGGTCGAGCAGAACAACACACGTCACCAAGATGGCCGTCACTACTGTCTTGTCAACAAAAGGATTGACTACCCTCACTATCACCACAATGAAACACGTCCAGAAGAATGTCATGCAAAGCTGCCTGCCTTCCTTTGGTTCTCTCTGAACTGCCTGGTCTTTTTAATGTTTAATGTCAACCATTTGTGCAGATAGCATCAAGTAGAAAAGATCGCAGATGCTAATGTAGCGTTAGCATTTCTCCCCCGGGCTTAAATTGTGTATTATAGAATGATCACACCGGTGACAGTACTCTTCAAAGGGTTCACGAAATATGACTACTACTCTTACTGTTTAACATGTTGGGTTACTTAATGTTACTTCATGTTAAGGCTAATACAAATGACAAGGCTGTAATGCTAACTAACTTGATCCAGCCACTCCTGGTCCTTTCATCAGACGGGAAGCGAAAGAACGGGCAAGACCCATTGCTGGTATGATAACAACCTGGTACTAAGCACACAGGCATCTTGTTACAGTTATCTTATCTTAGTCAGCGCCATAGAGATAGATTATATCTATATGGCGCTGGTCTTAGCTATCTCTTAGTAGAGGAAAACAATTGTGACATCACTTACGCGACTCTGGGATTTGTAGTCTTTCTAGTTGCGTATTTTTCATAGTCTTATATTTCAACAGTTTTACGACAAACTGTGACTTTTTTGACATGGAAATTATTTTTTAACATTGACAAACATCATATGTGTAATTCATGGCACAATTCAAACGGGATCGAAAGATAAGTTTCCTCTCTCCATTGACTTCAATACATTATTTTTCCGAAATAAGGTCCCATGGACCGGAAGTAGCTGTTATTTAAATCATTGGGATCTAAAAGTTGTAAAATTACCTAAAAGCGTTACTAGAGTTATCCGTTGTGTTTTGGTCTTCTTGGAGCAACTTTTTTGTATTTGCAGCATTTTGTTTATGCAACGCTTTGTAAACCCTACTATGTTTCATCAAGTTGGTGGAGATGTTTTTTTATTTACTTGTGTTTTGGCAAATTTGTGTTCTATAGTTGTTTGAAGCTGCAACGTGTTTCTCCTAATGTCAGTGTTATTGGCCTCTGTAGCATGTTTGTACCTGTGGGCCACCGTCAGGGCTGTTTTCTATCCACTTTTCTCTTCTGCCTTCTTGTATTTTTTCAATATCTTTTACCTCCCTATCCCTCTGTGGCTTCCTTCCTCCCTCCCTTTCTTTCAAACCTTTAACTTTCCCTGACAGTTTCCTTTTCCTGCTGAGGGGGTTGCTCGGGAGAAATTAAATTAGATTTTTTTTTCAACTTTAATTGATTAAGCCTACAGTAGCTTAGATGGTCACAGTGAATGGTTGTGTTGAATAACTTGCGTATTGAACACAAATTCTCTCTGGCTGTGAAATCGATGGCGGAGGACTTATTGGAGGCATCAGCACTAAATGGATGATGTTTTTCTTTGCTCTGTGTTATCTGGTTACACTTCTTTATGGGACATTTAACATCTCTTCCATGGTCAATATCCCTGCTTTAAAAAAAGATCGATATTGGTGTTTTGCTTATATGTTTATTTGGGCTTCTTCTTATTTCCTACGTCTTTCCTCCTGCCTCTGTGTGTTCTCCAGATCTCTCTGCCTCTTCCCATTCTGCTTACAGTATAATAATTCAGGTCATGCCTCCACAGCTATTCATAAAGTGCCAGTGATCCAAGACAAATGCTTCAGAGGCATTGTTGTTCTGGTTGTTGAACACTAGCACGGTGTCTGTTCTGCCAGTCTGGAGTGTTTTTCCCTTCGCACAGCTGCCTGGGCCAGATGTGCACTGGTCCCAGCGAATGTTGTATTTTGTAAATTGACTGAGGCGTCAGTCAATTAAAATTGTTTGACCAGTAAAACCCCACGGCCTCGCGGGTGGGGGCAAAATGCAACATCTTGCAAGAAACAGCGTCTGAGGGCTTCTTAACATTTAATAAAATATGAATGTGTCATATCTACTTAACGGGAAGAAACTCAGCTATCAGACAGTATTACAAAAAAATTGCAAAACGAAACATAAGGGTAATAACAAAGGCTCTGAATAGAGTGCCATAGTGACGCGTCCTAAAACCCGGAAATAAACTCCTTCCGGTTCCTCCGACAAAAACCAATGCAATCATAAATCTTATTGATCATAAATCTATCGATAATATTTATGATTCGAAAATTATAAAAGTAGGGTAGACATGTGGATATTATCCGGCTGAACAAAACGTGATCTGTCTCTTCAATTTGTCTCAACCACAGACCTTATTTCAAGCTATTTTCCCAAATCCTATGGAGAAATGGCATTGGTTTTTGTCGAAATAACCGGAAGTGGTAAAATGCTAACTTACTTCCTGGTTTTAGGACGCGTCACTGTGGAAAAAATGCTAACGCACTTAGCACAGAACTCACGTTAAAATACCCTTATTACTGATCGGATCTGCACAAACAAGATATCGATTATTAAGCTGAGATTCCACAGATTCCAGACGTATAAGTACAAGGGCATGTCATGTTCGAGCCTGAGGCCTGAAAAACAGGCTCGGGGCTCAACTGGTTCACCTCCTGTGCGGCAGTGCATGGTGGATCCCCTGCCAATGAGATATTCATCATGAATGTGGGCAGTGCAACGTTTACCAACACACTTCTTTGCTGTTAGAACTGGATGTGACTTTGCCAGTCCAAAGATAGATAGATAGATAGATAGATAGATGGATAGATGGATAGATAGATAGATGGATAGATGGATAGATAGATATAGATAGATATATAGATGGATGGATAGATAGATAGATAGATAGATAGATAGATATAGATGGATGGATAGATAGATAGATGGATAGATGGATAGATAGATAGATAGATAGATAGATAGATAGATAGATAGATAGATAGATAGATAGATAGATAGATGGATGGATGGATAGATAGATATATAGATGGATGGATAGATAGATATAGATAGATATATAGATGGATGGATAGATAGATAGATAGATGGATAGATAGATATAGATAGATATATAGATGGATGGATAGATAGATATAGATAGATGGATAGATAGATAGATAGATAGATAGATAGATAGATAGATAGATAGATATATATAGATGGATGGATAGATAGATAGATAGATAGATAGATAGATGGATAGATAGAAATATAGATAGATGGATAGATAGATATATAGATGGATGGATAGATAGATAGATAGAAAGATGGATAGATAGATAGATGGATAGATAGATAGATAGATAGATAGATAGATGGAAAGATAGATAGATGGATAGATAGATAGATAGATAGATGGAAATATAGATAGATAGATGAATCCTAACAAATAAGAAATTGTTCCAAAACAACACCATAATTTGGAATGATTCACTATAAATACATATTCTCAGAGTTAACAGAAGTAGAAGTGTCAACTTTAATATTTAGTACATGAAGTTATAATGACACGGAGTAAAGCTGAACCAGGCAGAGAGGGCCGCTTAGGGGTCCTTTAGTTGGAATGCAGAAAAGTTAAAAGCATCACTTATTAGTCCTAGCCGAGAGCATGCAGCCACGTTGCAGTGATTTGTTTCCTGTATTTTCAAGTGAGCTAAAGTGAAAAGAGAGTCATGCATATAATATATTAAATTGATTTCTATGTACTTTAACCAGTTAAAAGTGTCATGTGGAACAGTGTGTTACTTACTAGCCATTATCGACAAGGGCCTGTTGTGTAACCACCTGTAACCAAATAGTGTGCTCAAGAGTGTCACTTGATGTGTTTAGGGGGTTCATTTTATCCGATTTTTACTATTTTATGTTTAATGAAAGTTTGAGAATGTGAACAAATGTTCGACAGAGGCAGCGCTTATAAGACCTGTGTGGCACCTTCCATATCCTAAAAAAAAGTGTCTATAAACCAGACAACAGTAACGAATAGTGTAAGAATGAAAGTGTTGGTAAGGGAAAATAATATCCACATTAATCGCACTCACGGAGAGCTTTACATGCTCATATTTCCTGCAATGTGGGTGCTTATCTGGCAACCAAATATTACAAGTTCAAGATGTTAATCTGCTTGCCAATTCTGCTGCTTACCAAATTAGATCACTTCAAAGGATCCCAGATAGTGACGAAATATTCAGTCGGCTCTTTCCTGAATGAACATTCAGATTTCATGTTGGAGATGAGATTTTGAATCAGCTTTGCATCACAGTCTGTTATGAAACTCTTCTAATTATCGCAGTACCCATTATCCAGTCTGATCATGCTGCATGGCCTCAAGTGTAGCATACTCCAAAAAAAGTCACTTTAGGTGAAGCTAAAATCGTGGAAAATCTTTACATCTGTTTTCTAGTAAACATAAATGTCTCCAAAGTATAATTGGAGACCAAAAAGACAGTTATATTGAAGAAATATAATGATTTATTTGAGATGTCTCATTGTTGAAATTGTTCCATACTCATTATTATTACATTTCCACTCATTATTTTAAAGACAGAGGCTCTGTTTCACCGAGCAGACAGACTTTATTTGAAAGTTAAAACCATTTCCATTCTTCCCCCTGCGGTCTGGTGAAGTTGGCGAGTGGTTTGTGCTCAGTTGGCTCTGCAGACTCACAGCGAGACGGAGACAAAAGTCCTGAGCCTTGTGGGGAGAACAAAGAACAGCAGAGTCTGCTGGATATTTTTGTTTTCTTTCTTGTTGAACCTCCAGAATTGTTGTTCCAAAGACATTTGATTCCAGCTGCTCTCTTGTACAATTCCCCAGAAGCTTGCTTGCCCTTTCTAACTCATATTGATAAAAATGGAGGGAAACAGATAGACTTTTTAGAATGGAGGCTGAATTCTGAATGGCAGATCTCTTCCCTTCCCATGATGCCGTCTGTTCTGCTGAGTCATGTCCTGTTGTGCAGCTCAGAAAACCACTAACAATAAATGGCGGCGCCGAATTCCTTGCTGGCGAGAACAAGCAACAACCGACTTCACATTTCTTTTGAAAAATTAAAACCCAAATCTTGTCCCTCGCTATCAAATTAGCAATTAAAATGGAAAACAATAACTGTTGCTGCTTGCTGTTCTCTGTGCCACCCTGGGGCAAATTGGCCTTGCATTTCCAAAGATTTTTAAATGTCACAGTCAAAGAAGTTGAAAAAGACCATTACCAGTGACATTTCATTGTGTATGTGTGGTATTAGAGTACCACACACACACACACACACACACACACACACACACACACACACACACACACACACACACACACACACACACACACACACACAAATACATTCAAATGCAAATACAGGACCTTAGGTTGTTTGAGATTAGTGACTTTTCATAACTTGTTTTGTACTGCACTTGTGAGCGTTACCTTTCGACCCCCAGTCCCATCCCTTGGGACAGGCAGGAGAAAGGTAGCAGAAAACCGATAAATATTCAATCCATTTTACAGCTGCTTCTGCAAAAATGCCTGCTAACGAAGTGTTCAGAATATGTCATTTGGAGTCACACTGGTTGCCAAGACACAACTTCTCAGCTGGTCAACACGGCCATAATGTCCTTTTTCTGTCCCTTCTCACACTGCCCTGAACCTAAAGTTTGATTTGAGGAACTGACACTATCCCACAGGCACCGGTAGGAATTATAGGGGCGCTTAACAAGTTGGGACTCTGGATACATTTAAAAGCTCTATCAATCTCAGAATTGATGGGGACTCTGGAGCCTATGGCTGTCAGACTTATTACCTCCACTCTACTCACTCCACTTCCTTTATGTATTGCCCTCAACCAACCGGAGCCCATTAGGTAATGTACTTTACGGTATGAACGGTAGTCATGGGGGTACAGTGTTACAGTGTCATTATATAACACTATAACACTATATAGTCATGGCGATTAAATTCAAACATAAATTCAGATTAGTAATGCTCCACTAGATTGAACAACAGTCCTGTTTGAATGGTGTTACCTGTAGCAGTAGCTGTTGGGCTAACGCAGTAATTGGAGGCAATGCTGGGGTATTCCTATAGAGGGGATCCATGGGGCATCCTACTGTAGACCTTGGCCAGGTAGGATTAGAAATGTGATCCAGTTCTGCCTTTAGGTATCCTCCCAGTTGACCCTGCCCAATACAGAGTGGTGCAGGAATGAGTCCTGAAACCCAGGAATGACGTCTAGAACTCAACCGTATTTTGTTTTGGTTTGAAGCCTGAATTCAAGTCTGTGGTTAACACAAGTTGAAGAGATTCAGGAATTCGGGAATCTCCGTCTCCATATGTCATCAAAAGTTGTTGCTAAAAATACTGAAAGACTAAATACATTAATAAACATCATCACACCAACAAAAGTTTGCATTTAGTTTAGCGGAGGTGACAGCCGCCATGTGACCGTGATGTAGTGAAAAGTCACAAAGTGGCTTTAATATGTGGAGATTATCCTTCCGAAATCCAATGGAAAAATCTCTTTGCTTTGTGTCGAGGGAGCCCTTGCAATGCTAACATCCGGGTTGTCCTACAAAAATACATACTCATTACTCCACTCTATACCTCTTAAGGGAAGTGGCTTCCATATTGGGTAATTGCACCACCTTATTTGGATCCTTTTATTACAAAGAAGCAGCAGATTACGCCCTTCTAGAGCTCTAGAGGAACAAGACATCTTGTCAAGACACACTGAACTAAAAACTATTATTAAACTTTTACGCCGTTGGCCTTTTTCCGTGAGAACAAACCCCTCACATCTCTCAGTTCATGACCTTTCCTAAAATGGGGGTAATTAACAATGTAGTTAATAGTAAGAGGTAGGAGATTAAAATATATTAGTCAAATATATCTCAATGGGTCATTTTATCCTCTTGTAGAAATTGCTGTAAAATGCTTTGTTCAACATTCAGTTGTCAAACCGCAGCAGAAGATGGATGTTCAAAGATCTCTGGCAATGCTCCAGGACATGAGTCAGGGAGAACCAGATGGAGTAGAGACCAATTACCCCGTCAATTTCCCCGGATAAGGAATCGTCATCCGAGGACTAGTCGACATTTAGAAAAATCCCAGGCTTCTGTTAACAGGAGAGAGCTAACAGCAGATATCAGAAACCCATATGAGAGTGGTATCTAACTTTCTGCAGAGAGCCAATAATTACATTTCCGAAAATGTCAGCCTACGATATTTGATGTACATCTCAACAGTGTCCAGCATCTCTGTACTAAGACTAGAGTGAGCTCTGTCACAATCCTCTGTCAATCATAGTGAGGATTTACGGTATATGGTAGTGATAAGCCCACTGACCCACAGAAAGATATGTCAAACCTTAGTAATAAACCTGTAAACCTTTGGGGGGGGGGGACAACAGCAATACTGGGTTGCATCAGCTGTGAATCAACCTATGGATTTAAAGCAGGAGGCCAAGAGCCACGGTGCAGGGTATACATTCTGTAAATGAATAACATGGGGGGGATATGAATGATCGGGCGTGTGTGTGTGTGTGACAATTTGAATAAGGAAAAGGAGGATCTTTGGATGACATTGGGGGGTGCTACGAGTCCTCAGTTCCCAATACTGCTATTCATGAATCACTTTGACAAATGGAGTGTGTGTCTGTGTGTTCATGAATGTGGATCTCAATATGTGTGCCGCTTCAGTTATAGCAAGCAAAATACACAGAAGCGTACAGATAATAGCTCCTCGTCAAATGCAAATCACTTGTGACGAGGTACAACTCTCTGAGGACCTTGGCATAAAGTATTCAGATTTAATTTGTGAAGTATCTCAGAACTTAATTGGTTGTCTGTCTTGTTTCTGATTAGTTCCACTTTTAAAAAGGAGGTCACAGAGGAGAAAATTCACCTTGTGAGCAGATACAAGTTAAATGAAAGAATGAGATGTCTGGAGATGACCAATTAAGACGTTAGAAGTGTTGGGTATGCAATCAGCCCTTTGTGTGAATAATAAAGTGGCACTTTGTAATGTTGACCTCCAAACAACTCTGTAAAGGTCTCTGCCAAGTCTCTTGATTACAGGTCAGAAGACGTTTCTGAGGGCTCCTTAATTGCTGGATTACGGGTGAAAAGACTGACAGCTGAGCGGACGTCATGACTTTAATTGAATTATCATGTCAGCTCTTCGGAGGCTTCTTAAACCTGCTTCTCCTTTTGTATAGTACATGTAAGTACTGTGCGATACAGTTGGCCCACCTCTGGGTCTGTCTCAAAGGAGGGCGGTCCATAGAGGTAGAGGAAGATGCTCTATGAAAGACAAGAAGGATGTCAAAGTAATTGGTTTGGATTACCTCTCTTCTTCTGGAAACAAATCAAATAGAACAAGAAAATATTGAACTTCTGATTAAAATTAAGTGCGTTTAAAGAGAAGTCTAACGTGAGGTGGTACTCTGTAGGGGATGACATCATACTCTACAATTATTGGCCAAAACACCAAAAATAACACTTCAGCAAAGGACATCCCCCCTAATCTAAAGCCAACTTTTTGTTCTTGCGACATTTATTTCCAAATAGTATTTTTTCATGGTAATTGCAAATTAGCTCGCTACTTGTTAGCCATTAATTTGCTGCTTGATTTTACGTTTACCATAATATAGTAGAGATAAGAGGCCGACTAGTGAAAAATAAGATGACATCGTGGGATGATTTTGCTCCTGCCCTCCCTGATTTTTTGGCCACTGGTCCATATCAAAAACCAGGTGCATCTCAACCCTTTTCCCACAAATGTACAGTAGTCCTTGCTAACAGGAGTGTATGATCTAGAGATGTAAAAAACATATTAACACATTTCTGGGTCCAGACTTAATACAAACTGCTTGCAGAAGGGCAAGATTAAGGTCTTTGTCCGATAAATATCCTTTCCTTTTGACCAATAATCCGTTTTTGAGCTATTTTCCCCTCATCTTTTGAGGTGGGGTTCAATATCAAATGGTGTTTGTTTTTAAGCTGTATGTAAATTGAAGTAAGGCTTAAATGCTGAGGGGTTATTAGACAAATAAGACGTACATTATTTCTACCATCATTTCTGTCATTTTTGTTAGATTCGTATCTCCAGATTGTATTTGTGTGCTTAATCAGTCCTTAGTATAAGAGTAAGAAACCCCCCTAGAGCTAGCCAGGTTGTTAAACCCCCAGAGCAAGGTCGCAGAGCTCTCCTTTGCATCCCGAAGCTTAAAGGTAGGGTACATTTGAGAAACCGGCTCGAGATACACTTTCTGTTATATTCCATGGAATGCTCTTAACATCCCGATAGCAATTAATATCTTAAGTGCTTTGACAAAAAATCCATAAAAAAATATCCTCAGTGGAAGCCGTGGCGCTGTAAAAAGCACGACCAATCATCTGAGCCGGCCCGGCTAAAGTAACTGGATGGCCTACCTGCCTGTCAGCCTTCCATCTGAGCACAAACTTATCTCGTGCCCTCATTGGTCATGTGCGCGTTCGTGTGTGTTGGAGGAGGGGCTCTGTAAGGAAGTGGCAGATTTTTTCCTGCTGTGTATTTTCAAATTCTAGCGCACTCCAGCCGGTTTCTTCAAAATGACCTACCCCACCTTTAAACAAGAAATTCGAAATGCACTTTACCAAAAGGCAAATCAGAACTTAGCTTTTTTCCTGAAGGGACGGTGCTCCACCTCTCCCTGAATAACCCAGGGCTGCTGCTGCGGAGTTAAAGTCAGCGTCGTGAGACTCAGGCTGTTTCTCAATCTCGAGGATACTGGCTTCCAAGCCAATATTTCAAGGATGCTACGTCATCAAGTGGCGCAGCAGGACCGTTCCAATGTCTAGCATACTTGGAATTCCACAGAGGCCACGTCCTTAGTTTGGGGGAAATGTCGAGGCTGCACATGGGTAGACTTTGCATCCTTAAAATCCCCACAATGCTTTGCGCACGGACCAATTTCCCCAAATCTGTGGCGGAAAATGTAAGGCGGGGCCTCTCATATGACGCACACCTGCTAGCCTGTTCCACTCTTCGTTTTCCGAATGCCAGGAAGGATTCTTGCCTAGCTTCTGAAGGAAGTGACTCGGAAGACATGTGCTACCAAGCAAGCGTACTCGCGATTGAGAAACACCCAGTGTCTGGATCAGCAGGCAGGCACTCATACTCTGAGGAGAGGAGCTCTCCATGGCGCTGCTGCACACCCGGCTGCTCCTTGTAAAATCACTCGATGCTCCACAGTCAGCCGAGGGTTGCTGCTCCACAGCTTCCTTGTAGTTTTCGGCTGGAGGCTTTCCCTGGTGTCGACAGCCTTTGTGCTCCCTACTAACATTCAACTCACACAGCACAGTTCTAGCGGCTTCGACAGAAACTTATTTGATCTAAATAGACCAAGAAAACTTGATTTCGAACTCATCTGAGTCCAGTTCAGAAGTTTGTTTATGAGATGTGGGAGCACGACAGTGACCAATCTATTCCTGTCAAATGCTGAACCTTGTTTCTTTTATGGTCCCCAGTCAAGATGTTAAGAATTGATTTAGCCACAACAGTGGGATAAGAGACATGTCGATGTGTCTCACAGTGCACAGAGCCTCTGAAAATCAACTATAACTTTTCTCTCCAGGAGTCCTGTCCTCGCAATAAAGCTGCAGCCTCACCCTCGCTGAAAACAAGAATTAAACCCAATGTTATATCTGAACATAGCCGTAACAATAGCACATGTTAAGTCAAGACAAAACAAACTATGAGACTACTTTAGAGCAACCAGGGGTTTCTGTTACTCACTGATGGTATCTCATCCGTCTGGTATCAGGGCTTCCTAAGCTTGACTAGTATGCGCTACTTATTAGGCTCATTGGGGCAATTTGGAAAAGCAAAACAAATATATATATATAAAAGTGTTCTAGTAATGGAAACAGCCAAATTACACTTCTGATTGAAAAAGCAATGGGTAATAGAATTATGTACCTATTAGTGCAGACTCCAATCCAAATAAAATCACAGTGTGAGCTTTCCTCGCATGCTAACTACCTTGAAACAAGATGATTTGTAGACATTTCAACTCATGAATTTAGTTCATTTGGACAGTTCATTTGGATTACTGAACCATCAGATACTAAAAGGGTATGTTATTTAATTAAGATGTCACTTTGTGTACATCAATTAGACATGGAAGTGTGTACAAACCTGCAAACTGTGAAATACAATTACAGAGTTTTTAATGTGCTGCCGACATCAGAAAATGTGATTGAACAAGCTGTTAAGATTCGATGGGGACCCTTATGTTATATTTCTTAAAACGTTGGGGTACATTTCTGGGTTTACATTGCTGGCAATAATATTCACATGGTGTCACTCTCAACCAAATGTGTACTTTGGATTTGACTTCAAGCAGCAATTTGATTTTCAACATTTCAACAGTGTTTCTAGCACAAAGATTGTTGTTTGTTACCGACATGAGTTTTGCCTGAGTTTCATAGTTAGGAGCTCTGCCAGTCCAGGGTGTAAAGAGCCACTTAATTGTTTGGCGGCAGCTCCGATTGGTTTTCTAATAAATTCAGGGATCTTATTCCCAAATGTAATTCCTCCTGTTTTATCCTTTTTGAAAACAGAGAGGGCTTCACAGTGTTTGAGATCTGAAGGGCCTGCTGAATACTGTGTGGCGTTCCCCTCCTTAATTCTGTCTGCCACTCTCCTCGTCTCGCTTTCATTTTCACTTCCTCCCTCTTCAGCTTCTCTTCAGATTTCCCCATGCTTTTGCTCAAACTGAATATAGTTAGAGAAATGTTTTCTATCAGGTTTTGATCTCTCACTCCACGCTGTGTATCTCATTGTAACTCTCCCTCTCTGTCACACATACTTAGCCTCAGGCACAACACCGACAGATGTCTGTTATTGCACTCAATAAAGAGAGGATAAACATAATTTTGTCGTATTTTCTCCAAGGTTGTGTACAGATACCAATCTATTTCTCTCAAGTGGAAGGATAAGGATGCTCTAGTGGCAGCGTTTGTGTATAATGCTGCCAGAGCCGCAGGGAAGAGAGGTAAAATGGAAGTTAGGACATTTATAATAATAATAATAATAATGCATTACATTTTTTTATTAGAGCGCTTTTACAGGTGCTCAAAGCGCTTTACAAGTACACATTACACATATTAGACATGTAAGAGTCATTACTGCGGACATTACCCACAGGAGCAAATGCGGGTAAAGTGTCTTGCCCAAGGACACAACGGCCTGACGCAGTGGCGGGATTCGAACTGGAGTTCACCAACGCCCCTTGATCTGATGACCAACGCTCTAAAACCTGCGCCAAAACCGCCCCATTTATGACGTTATTTTCTGTTAATGGTAAACATTAAAGGCCCTGTCACACTGTCCCGAAATTGACCCCCGATGGACACACGAATATGGAATTGTGAATTTTGCACGATGATGGCCCCGAACCACACACGAAGGCAACATTTACATTACATTTAAGACATACAACTGCAATGAAAGTACCAAAAACAATTGTGTTACAGTACTATGATACTGTACTGATATCTTCAGACTTTGTTCTTTACTTTATCCGTCTTTATATGTAGAAAATATTACGTTTTCTCCGTAATGTTGTTTCCATAACAACAACAACTTCCTGTCAACTGTCCTTCAAAATAATATATTATATCCTTTTTAGTTTCACAGAACACAAATTGGGTTATTTACATAATATATTTACATGATTTTGTTGTGCAATAAAACAACCCGATGGACACACGATAAAGGAAATGTTCAAATTCGGCTGTGATCGTAGCAACATCGGGCCATTCGTGAGGGCATCTTAAGCCATCGTATGACCGCCGGTGGAGTTTCTCAGGCTCCGGCAGCAACTTCGTGAGCGGTGGCAAAATCTTTGGCATGCCAAAAAATTGCCGAAGGACCTTGCGAAGGTTCATTTTCGTGTTGAATTCGTGTGTCAATTGTGCCCTTCGTAAGAACATCGTGAGGGCATCGTGTTATCATCGGTGCCATCGGGCATTCGCCCCGATCAGAGTGAGGGCGAATGCCCGATGGCACCGATGATAACACGAAGATGACACGATTTGACAAGATGTCCTCACGAGTGCCTTACGAAGTTGCCGCTCACTAAGTTGCTGCCGGAGCCTGAGAAACTCCACCGGCGGTCATACGATGGCTTAAGATGCCCTCACGAATGGCCCGATGTTGCTACGATCACAGCCGAATTTGAACATGTCCTTTATCGTGTGTCCATCGGGTGTTAATTTCGGGACAGTGTGACAGGGCCTTAAAGGAGACTGCTGGTTATTATTTGTGTTTACGAAATGCCTACCCATCGCAGTGTCCCGATTCCACAGTGATAATCTCAAAGAGAGCCAGTTCATTAGCACAAAATACAAAAAAGCAACACATATTGACAATAAAGGAACTAGAATGTTTGGTATTTTTGCTTGAAAAGTCATTAAAAATCTATTTAGATGCCAGGGAATTTTCTGAGTTCGACTAAAATAAATTGCCTTTCCATTTCGGATTTTGAGAGGAGAAGAAAAATAACAACTGACGGTCCCAGTGAAAAAAAAGGGAGATTTAAAACATACCATATTTTTGTGTGCATTTTAGGGTTAGGGTTAGTTTGCAGCAATAATGGGCCGTGTTCATAAACATTACCCAATTGGTTATTTTTATTTCACCTTTATACAACTACACTGAAAAACTGAAACGTTTTTATTAAAGGTATTGAATCAACATATTTCACATAACTGTATTAGGTTAGTTGAAAGCAATAATGTTAAGTTGTACCTATTTAAACTTCATATTATTGCTTTCAATAACCTTATACAGTTATGTGGAATCTGTTGACTTAGTACATTCAATTCAAGTCAATGTTTCAGTTTTTCAGCGCAGGAAAGTGTCATTGAGTTTAAACATCTCGTCCTGGCCAAGATAGTTACAGAACACAAATCAAGAACAAGTACAGAGAACATATCATGGTCACAATCAGGATCGTCATCATAAAAAGCGTCACCAGACAGATCATCTTATCATCGGTCACTGAGACGCACTTTAAAACTTTTGAGAGCTCCCTAAGTTTCAGATCATGTTGCGTCTGGTCCAAGCAAATGGACACCTTTTACCCAGCTAATAGTGGACAAATGGGACACCCAACACTGTCATGATACCTGTTTTGCTCTCATAAGGAGCCAGGAACTTATGATATCTGTAAGGGGAAACGCAGATAAATGCAGCTTCTGGAGGCTTTAACATCATGGTTGTTCCCTGCTTGAGTTTCTATTGTCATTGAACACTGAGCATGAAGCTGTAACCGTGTCTGTTTGCCAAGATCACTGTGACAAACTCTTTCAATTCAGATTGACATTTGGAGAGTTTTACTGAAATAAGTTCTCTGCCTTTAAAGAGAATGTGACTCCTACCCTCATATAAACTGATGAGGGATGGTAATAAAACTCAACAAAGAAACTCAGTCACCTTGTTAGCGAGGCCTTGATCAAAGAGTTGCCTGTGTTTGGCTTTAGTTAATGTTAGAATCCATCTTTTGAAGAACAATCTGAAAAAGTGCTTTTAGATTGAGTCTACAATAACGGGAACTCTTTCCGAATGAGGTTTCAATAGAAAAACAATGGGCAAACTTTCACAATGTTAGCAATTCATTACAAGTAAATAAACATTTTCATGGCTCTAAATCTCAAGCTTCCATCCATCCATCTTCTCCCGCTTATCCGTGGTCGGGTCGCGGGGGTAGCAGTTCCAGCAGAGAGCCCCAAACGTTATTTTCCCTGGCCACATCAACCAGCTCTGACTGGGGGATCCCAAGGCGCTCCCAGGCCAGCGAAGAGATATAATCCCTCCACCTGGTCCTAGGTCTACCCCTTGGTCTCCTCCCAGCTGGACGTGCCTGGAACACCTCCCTAGAGAGGCGCCCAGGTGGCATCCTTACTAGGTGCCCGAACCACCTCAAGCTTACAAAAACATATTCCTCCTCTTCTATTTACCCAGACGCAGATTCAGCAATGAAACGGATAAACTGCAAATGGAACACACACATACACACACACACACACACACACACACACACACACACACACACACACACACACACACACACACACACACACACACACCTATATCTAAAACTAATAATATTCTTTCTTTTTTTTCTCAACACTCCTAGAACTGCGCCAACATGTTTTCTAGGTATGGCATCTCCATTTATTGAACGTTTACTATCCAACTGATGTTTCCAACAATGCCTTTAAAGGTCGAAATTGGGCTTCATGTGTTGTAAAATACTCAACTAACCAAGCTCAGCCAATCACAACGGAGATGGTGTGAATGAAAAGACGTCATCAGTGTGACGTGATAATTGGTCTGCATGCTGTTTAGCTTTTATTCATTATTCTGCCGTTTCCTGTGCGGCCATTATGTTTTTTATGTATAGCGACTCTCTGAAGTCTTCTAAGTCTGAATCTTGCACATAAGCCTGTGATTGGCTGAGCAATTCTCAAACGAAGTACACAATCAACAAGAAGTTATTTATGAATAGTTGAACAAATCTTAGATGTTGGCAGTTATTCAAACATGTTGAACCAGGCTAACAGAGAAGCTTTGACCATTTTGATGTCATTATGACAAAAAACTAAGGAGAACTTGGGGATTTTAGACTCTGCAGACCATTTACATGCACTAAAACCTATATAACAGGAAAGGGAAAACTCTAAAAGCACAATAAGGCTTCTTCATATCATCTCAAAGCACTTGGGTTGAGTAAGAGGTGACATCTTATAGAAAAACTCACTTTAGCAATACTTGTGTACCAACATTTGGGTATCGGAAAGGTCTACAAACACACAAACCATGACACAAGATGTCAGGTGTTTGTGTGCTGCCCTATGTCAGAAAACGTGGGATAGAACAAGCTGTTCAGACTTAGCGTCCCATATGTCAACTGTCGTGTAAATACAATATACCGCACCCCATCTGGGATCTCCCCTGTGGCTTTGAGAACTACCATTTTAAAGGTTGATCTTTTATATGAAGCCAATCAGAGCAGACTGATCTTCTTATTTGGGACATGTGCTCAAACCGAGCGTCTGAAAACGGGGATGAATACAGGTTTTTTCAAATAGACGGAAAGAGAAAAATGTGTTTGTTAAACGTTAAAGGATTTGACTTTATTTTGCTTTGCATTAATACGACATAATAAGATGCACCTACTATAGAAATGTATAAAGTATCTCAGTGAACTGAAGGGTCACCGGTTCAACTCCCAGAACGGACACTTTAAGCAGCGCCAGTACGCCTCCTGGTCCTTTTGAGGTGCCCTTGAGGTGCAAGTTACAAGCCCCCCCCCCCCCCCCGCCAGCACTGTATAACCTATGCTCCTAATAATAAGATGGGTTGAATGTAGTCTTGATTTCCCTATGTGTGTGGGGCTGTGTAAGTGTTCATGTTTGTGACGATTTAAGGAGATTCATTGAAATCCTAATTTACATATCCCTAGATCTTATCTTCTTTATTAGACAATAAACAGAGACACTTTTCCCTTACATCCACCATACATCCAAATGAGTCTGTTATCAACCACAAAATAAATTATACTAAGTCACTTTCATAACAAACAAAATAGAAACCTAATAGGATATTATAACACACAATTAGACACAATTGTTCCACTATAAACACTCTCTGGTAGAGCGCATATAAATAGGGAGATTTGTGTTGCTTGGATACACCTATTTGAATACAAAGGCATAACAGCATGCAACCACACACTCTTACGAACAAAGTGCCCACACAGCAACACACTGAAACCTCAGCATCTAAAGCCGTCCTCTCTGTCTCCAAACACACCAGGATATGTGTTTTCTTCTGCGATGCCGCCTAAGTGGAGTGGTCCACCGAAGCCAAACCTCTGTAATTAACTGTCAGGATGCTTCAAAACCAACAAATGGACTTTGTGTCAAGGACGGCCCATTAATTTACTGGCCTCCACTCGTCGATCCAGAGCCTATTGTCTCCATTACGGCAGGTTTTCACGTCTGTTAAACATCCATTTCTCCGTCCTTTTTTGCACAGATTCCAGAAAGGACTTGAGGGGAATGTATCTTCTCACACACGCCATATTTCAGCTACATAACTGTACTGTGCACAATATGAACCAGTGGCGTAGCTGTAGGTGGGCCTGGGCCCACCCACATGCACGTCTGGCCCACCCACAGCCAATCAGCGCTTCATAGCGCAGAGCCGGGAAGCCCAGAAGGAAGTGCCACAAACTGCAGTTAATCTAGTGGCCGACAGGGGATGGATGCAAAAAGGAGCAATTCCCATAGACCCCCATGTTAAAATGCCCAACTTTACAGCAGAAATAAACATGTTTCTAGCCTGGATCCAATAAAACTTATTCTGGATATAGTTAGATTCCACCTTCATGACAATGGAATAAGGAGTGCATTTTTTTACCGTGAGTTTTTATAGTAAGTAGCCTAAAGTAACTTTTGCCGTGAGTGAATGAAAGTATTATTCTTCTTGAGGTCTGCAGTTTAGCGTGTACACATTTGCTGAATATGAAAACACTCAGTGTGTGCCCACTGTGCAACTGTCAAGGATAAACAACCTGTGGCCCCCGATATATGTCGTATGTATTATTGCTACACAAACATTACATTGCAGTTTAAGTGTCGCCAACTCCGTTTCTAATATGCAAAAAGACAGCAAAATGCGTCTGATTATTTTTAGTATTTTAGATCTTTCCAATCCAGACAAGAGATCTCTCTCTCTCCCCGTCTGTGTGCGAGGGGGCGGGGCAGTTTACACACACGCAGCTGCTACATGCAGCAACACACACACACGGAGGAGATGGCGGAGAGAACGCGCTCCGAGGTGGTTAAACTATAGCCGTCTCGATGTGGACAATGCTCGTCGCCAAAAGTGCAATAAGAGTTTAGCATGTGAGGGCGGTAACACGAGCAATTTGTCTAAACATTTAGCAAAGTGCTCCACATCCAGACGGAGGAATGCACCGGGTTCGACTGTCTTTCTAGCAGCTCTGTAGCCCCATCCACGAGTAACGTTTCCACGTCAGGTGTTATGTATGCTAGCAGCAACACACAGAGTTAACTACATGATACAAACATGGGTTAATGATTAGAGGAAACTGAGTTATTTATTTTGTTAAAGTTTGAGCTATTCTGTTTACAATTCTGTCATCAGATTATTTAATACGATCTGTTAAAACATTGTTGTTTCTTTTGATGTGAAATATTATGTATTTAATTGAAATAAAAAGCAATGTTAGTTTTGTTCACAATTTGTTTAGTTAGTTTACCTTATTTTTTTCTCCAAAAGAACCGATAAAAGTACCGTTAAAGGACCGGATCGTTAAGCGCTATCGTTAAAAGTAGTAGTACCGTTAAAACCTTAACGATACCCATCCCTATGTGGATGTCAGTTTTACACACATTCTGAGGCCGCCGTGCCTATGTTTTTTGTTTTCACTGCTAATGTATGCTTATGTTCTATTAGTGCATTAAAAAATCATTAAAATCATTAATGAAGTTTCAGCTCACACCCCACGCTTAATATGTCTCCCCCTGGCCCACCTACATTTCTCCAGGCCCACCCACACAATAATTCCTGGCTACGCCACTGATATGAACCCAAACATACTGTATGCCTCTGGACACTTCATCTCTCATAACTCCTTAAGAAAATCACAGAGGCATAACTCCTATATTGCAATGTAATAAGCAGTGATGCCTGGCGCGGAAAATATGCACGGACCAATACACTTCACACACTAAGAATCACATTCTCACACACATCGCTTTCCGGAGTTTCCCTTCCAGTCAAACATATTCAAAAACTCATTTCCACATTGGCATGACAACCTGAGGGGTGAAATATTCCATATGTGACACTAATAAGTGCTTCGTGGAGGAAGGGAAGCCATTCCTCAACGAGGCATAAATAACTAAACAACACGCTGACTGTGGGATCCGTGTGATTTGTGTTACCGCCCACATTTATTGCTCTTCAAAAGTAACATATTGCCACGGTGCTGCAGACACAGAGAGGCTGTGAGACATTGAGATCTGCTGGGTCTCTCCTCCTGAGACAAATGCATTGTTGATGCTCTTCAATGCATTATGAGCTGGGCTCTGGAAACGTTTTCAGCTCATCTGAAATAATTTCAGTTTCCGATTGTGGCTTTAAAAAGGCAATATCATATCCAGAACCCATTTTGAAGGGTTCCGTCCACCCGTATTCGACCCGTATTCGACCCGTATTTCCTCACTTACTTACTGGTGGAAGAGGTATTCAGATCATGAAAATACTATTTTATAAGACATCCTGCATTATACAGAAAAGTACATACCAAGAACAAAGCACAAAATATAATACCTTTGTGCTCCTGTTAATGTTATATTATTATATTAATGTTGTAGCTTATTAAAGCGCAGCACATTTTAACCTACTTATTTCTGCAGCAATGCTTTAATAAACTATGTATAAAGTTAAACATGCAAATGCTTGCCTTTTTTAAAAGATTGTCAACGGCCTACCTCACCTCCTCTTAGACAGTTTATTAACATAAGCACAACTGCAACTAGGGTAACAAGAGGTGCAGCGAGAGGAGATTGCATTATTCCACTCACTTTATTTAAATCAAAACTCAAAATATGGTTAGTGAGGAATCAGCTCTGCCAACACTGACCCAATCTTCTGCTCCTTACAATCCACTGCCTGTGTTTTAACATGTTCTTTTGTTTTGTTTTAGTTGTTTTGTTTTAATGTTCTGTATTTTAAATAGTTTTATTTAAGTATCCCAGTAATGTCTGTTGCATGTTTTAAATGTATTGTATTTACTTGTTTAAAATGAAATGTGTTTTAGGTTGACTTTTAAAATCTGTCCAGGGACTACAGATGAAAAATAGCCTCTTGGCTAACTCTGGCACGTTTACAGAAATGCTCATTAATGTGCACTGTCCCTGTTAAATAAATGAATAAATAAATAAAATGTTTAGGTTTTTAAATCTTAATTTGGAAACAAGTAGCTCCAGCTGTTGGATACACTTAAAGAATAGAGAAGTATAACATGGATATACCCAAGTAAATTAGCTCAAAATATTTAAATATGGCAGTGAAGTAAAGGTACATGGTTATTTCCACCTGTCACTTAACTTTATATGTAGCCATTTTGGTTGTGTTTGCACAGGTTTTCAGCTACGTTTGACTCCACCTCAATACAATATATATACATGCTATATTGTTAGTGGTGCTCAAAGCTGTTACTTAACAAATAAAAAAAGAATAAAAGTGTTGATAGAATCCAAAGACAAAGTGCCATCCTTATGTTTGCACTTAATGACACGTGCTTTATCTGACGGTTAATATTGATGATAGAATCTCACATCTACCAAAAAAAAATACGGAGATTCTTTCTGAGATTTACGTATCTTAAAAAAAAGAGATCTTAAAAAAAAACAAAAAAAAACTTCCGTACAAAATGCCTTGTTCTTCCAAGGGAAACAAATGTTTCAGGTCGCATTCACACCTGCCTTGTATAGTCCGGTTGAATCGAACCCTGGTGCGTTTAGCCGCTTGGTGCGGTTCGTTTGGGTCGGTGTGAATGCAGTCCGAGACCTCTGAAGTGAACTAAACAACCGGACTCTGGTCCGCTTAAAAGAGGTGGTCTCGGATCGCTTGCAAGTGAACTCTGGAGCGGATCATCGCTGGTGTGAACGCAGTCCGCACCAAAACATAGGAAGCGTAGTATTTACGAGTCACAAGAAGGTCTATGCTCTTTTGTACTTTAGAAAAGTTTGTTCCTCACCAAGTGAGCGATTATCATTTTGTTCCCAATTTTTGTCATCTCAATTCTGAGATTAGAAACCTTTTTTTGTTCATCGTGTTTATTGAAGAAAATCTTACCAATATTTACCTCTGTCTCCCGGGTCGTGCAATTTGGTCCTACCTCCTAAGTGTCTGAGTTCTTAACAAGAAGGAGTCATGTGATCACATTGTTAAAATAAGACACTAAAACGTACAATATAGGTAAGGTAGCGCATTTGCACCAAGCCCCCAGGAAGTGCGCCGGACTCAGATGAAAATATTCGTGCTGGCCAAACGGCGGTACTGCACTTCCGTTTGGTTGCCAGGCCCGGAAACACTTTTTCCCATTGACTTACATGGGGAAAGAGTGGTCTGTAACTCGTTGGATAATTTTTTTTAAACTAAATAAACTACCCAGTATGAACACTTGTATAGCCCTTATTAAAAACATTCGTTCCTCAAGTTGTACAAATTTGCTAATAACGTTATTCTGAGAGTTATTTCCCTCTGCATTATGAACGCGCATCTAACCCACGGGACCGCGCCGCCCGGCACGTTCATGTTACGTGTCCCGACCAATCAGAGCACACTGTGCTCCCAGGGAGGGTGGGGCTGGAGCTATTGGAGCTACAACGAGCCGTTAAAGGCAGAGAGTGAAATTCAGTGAATACACGTAGTTTACAGAGATGCTGTTTGAGAAACCAATGTGAGTTGCGTTTATCTTTACCCATGGATGCACAATAAGAACGGATCCATATCGTCTTACTGCCATCCCACGGAGCTGTAATAATGGATATATTGCACATGTTTGCTGTAATTCATTATCATACTACATGGGCTGTATGATTAAATCTTGTACCGTAAATGTTGTATTAAATAAAGTTAATATTACCGACATACGTCCCTGTAGCTTCGTATTGCACTAAGAAGCTTATTGCACTGAATATAAATATATATATATGGCTACAGTGCAATAATTATTTCATGCTAAATGAAGCTCTGTTGGATATCACTAGATCCTGTTACAGCGTAATATAAGTACATAACGATTGATGTGTACATTAGCATCATTACTAGCTAGCCGCTAGCTAGTAACTGCCGCCTCGTTAATATCAAATCCATGATAACAACAATCCATTACCATGCTGTCATGAACGCACGGTGCTGTTACGTGTACGCAAATTGACGTGCTTGATGTGAACGAGCATTTTGGTTAAAGTTGCGCATGCTCTATGAGTGCACATACGGGTACTTCTCAGGCATGCTGGGTAATCTGTGACGTTTCACTCTCTCAAAAGTTGAGCCATTTTATCATCATGCGCTAATGAGCAGCTCTCATAGGAATGAATGAGCCCCCGCCTCCCACGCTGTATCCAGTTCTTATTATACATCCATGATTTGCACCTGTTGGCTTCCATACATTTCCTTGGGACTAATTTGTTTTGCTCGGTTCATTTACAAGATAATAACTATTTTAATTATTCAATTAGCTTTAATTCACACATTTGTTTACAACTGAAAAGCCCAACAATTGGCAACATACTTTTTGTTTGTTTTTATAGCCAAACATTTCACAGTAATTGTAGAGAGTAAAACACACATCTGTGCACCAATTGATTAATAGTACCATATACTGTCTGTTTTGTGATGTTATCAGTGTGCTGATTCTTACCAGGAGCACGAGAGACAATAATCATGCAGTTAAAATGTCCGTTTTTGTTTTTGCATGTAAGTGTCAGTGTGGTTGCCCTCAGGATTTTCTCAGTGTTAGACACAGAAATAACATTATTCATTTCTGCGTGCTGCACATTCTTCTCCGTCTGCACACATGTCTCCATCTGTCTGAGTCTCAAGTGAGTTTGGGAAGGTGAAAAGAAAAATATCCTTACGCTCCGTCCCCTGTTCTATTTTACAGAGGGATTAGAAATGTCACAGAGATATTTCCTTCTTCATAGCTGTCAGGTCTGGATCTGTGTTGGATGATTTGGTATGGCTGTGATACCAGGTAATCCTCTCTGAATATGAATTCCTGTATCCGTCCCGCTGGAGATTCTCTAAAGAGGGTCTTGCACTCTGAGAAGTGATCACATCTCTGCCTACTCTTTTCTTCTCAAACTCAGTTCCACCTCACTTGCTTCGTCTTCTGTAACTTTTCTGTGTGTTTTTCTATCTGCAGGGTCATTTCAGGATAGGCAGAGGACAGAAGTTAGAGAGCAGCGGAGTAGAAAGGTGGGGAGACAGAGACAGATGGAGGGGAGGAAGAACGTTCTGGAAGTAAGGAAGCATAAGAAAAGAGATCATGCTAATTATCTGTCACCTCTAGCCCCCTAAGGCGTCTCTTAGCTCCGCTTCCTTTCACTTGGTGGAAGATCGCTTGCGCTTAATGTGTTAAAATGTGGCCAAAACCACACAGACATACTTGAGCGTGTCTTTAAAGGTGGGGTAGGTAATTTTGGAGAAACCAGCTCGAGTGCGCAAGAATTTGAAAATAAACAACCGGAGAAAATCTGCCACTTCCTTACAGAGTCCCTCCTCCAACACACACGAACGCACACATGACCAATGAGGGCACGAGATAAGTTTGTGCCCCGATGGAAGGCTGACAGGCAGGTAGGCCATCCAGTTACTTTAGCCGGGCCGCTAAAATGATTGGTCGTGCTTTTTACAGCGCCACGGCTTCCACAGATGACTTTTTTTAATGGATTTTTTGTCAAAGCACTTAAGATATTCATTGCTATCGGGATGTTTAGAGCATTCCTTGGAATATAACAAAAAGTATATCTCGAGCCGGTTTCTCAAACTTACCTACCCCACCTTTAAATATGTATATATGGAAGTTTCCACAGGGGACATATGAGGTGTGATGTGAACGGCGTCACATATCAGGGAGGTCGGCCCCCTCCTGACATGCGGCAGCTGCTGTGCCGGACCATAATTATTTCACACACACATACGGGTTTTGGGCCGAAGGCGACACCGTACTTCCGGTATTCGCCATTTCACACGAGGTGCAAGCAGAATATCATAGTCTATTGCCTTAATCAATATCTAGTCAACTCTAAAATACCACATATATGCATTGGCATGATAATATTATTGTGACAAGTGGGGTATTCACCTGGTGTTTCCAGAAGATAGACATAGATGCTGCCAAAATCGACCGAAGGCCACTTTCGAGTCGTTTTTCCATACATCTGCAGGCAGTCTGTAAGGGCAATCCGACAACCCACACAGCTCTAGTTTACGCTGGTAACGACCTATAGCACACCCCTCAAGTCCAGAGATGTAATCCGAAGACATGCAGCGATTTCTTCGGTCGTTAATTCAGAAAAAAAACCTAGTGCGCTCTGCCTGGCTACGTTAGCTAGCTGTTTATATTAGCGCCTCCAGGATATTAGCACCTCCAGGAAAATGGCGTATTTATATATATATATATATATATATGGCGCGCGTTGCATTGTGGGTAGCTCGTGACGTCACTGTGTGTGAAATAATGACTCAGTAATGGACCTGTAAATACTCCATAAGTGTGCCTGGGGAGCTCTGACAATGAGAAAACACTGAGCGTGGGTGGCTTTATGTTTGCTTTAATAAGGCGAGTTATTCTGGGTATTGAAATCATTTTGAAGGGCATACAAGTTCAATTTAATACACAAAGAAACAATGCAAACTCTCCATTTACTGACCCTATAAATCAGGCACATTGTGTCACTATAGAGCAGCTTTTCTACAAAAATGTAGCCCTTATTTTTCTGGCAATTGCCTCTTGACCAGGACAAAGCATTTCTGATTGAAAAGCGCACAATACAGAGCTGCACATAAGAGTCTGATTCAACAATTACCTAAATGCATAAATAACCGAATAAACTAAAGAAAAGGGTTCATGGTCAGTTCAAATGTTCAAAATCCAGCGCTAATTTAAAGGCAAACCCATTGTTGTGGGTCACTTACTGTAGCAATACAACTAAAATGCTTTGTTGTGTCCAATGATGAATCTCATGTTTGCTTTGGAAATGGTTATATTGAATTTACATTTGATTGTTCCAATGTACATATGGATTCCTCTCAAACTTAAAGTTAATTTATTTCAAAACATTGCATAACTTATTAAAAAAAAAAAAAAATGTAATACATTTTTTTTTTATTTACATTTTTGAAAAAGGCCCTATTAATCTTTTTGGAGTTTCCCCTTTTCTATAGTGTGTTACATAGTTTTTGTTGTGCATTTAAATGGTCTTCAAAGGCTTAAATCCCTGTATTCCCATCTCCACCCCCCCTCCCTGAAATGCCTCCATTGGACTCCTGTGTTTACTTCCGGAACATAGTGACATCACAATGTAACACTCACGCTCCTACTTGCCAACACTCACAACACGTTGTACACGTTGCCAAGGGGCGGGACCTCTGTTAACCAATCACAACAGAGCCAGCCAGCTTATGCTAATGCAGAACTTTGAGTATTTTTACAATTTGGTATTACCACTTCAATTATGTATAACATCTGACTAATATAAAACAGCATTGCCTGGAGAAGTTCATCCCACGCGCCCAGTGTTCTGTAGTGTTCTGCTTCATTAACAGTTTTATATGAAAACTAAACAAGTTGCTCCGATGCTCGAGGAGTGAGCAGCTACATGGTGAGAATAGGGGAGACATTAATAAGTGAGGCGGGTGAGGATCAAATATAACTGCCACTTACTTCCTGCTTTCCTCTATTTTTTTTTTCATACAAGCCAGTCCCTCTTTTCTGTTAATACTCTGCCTCTTGTTCTCAATGTATAATGTGTCTCCCTGTCTCTCTTCTTCCCCCCCCTCTCTTGTCTCACCCCCCCTAAACTCCACATCTCTGGTTTTTCTACTCTCCTCCCCCCCCATCTTCAGTAAACCAATAGACCAGATCCTTCTGTATCCTTAGGCTGGAGCCACACGAGAACGGTAACGCAAACAAACCAAAATCGTTATCAAAAAAGTCTTCCGTCCACACGCAATAGGCACTAGAAACGTGTCCTTCCACACGAGACCGCTCGACCCGCTGGAGACGCTGTAGTACATATTCCGGGCCTGTAAGTGGCGCTGTACCACAAAATACACCAAAAGCAGCGAAGAAGACTTCCGAGCATGGTTTCCATGGTTGCCCTTCTGTTTACTCTCCGCGGTGGATTTAGTAGCAGAGGTGGGGAGAGGCAGGGCTCTTTTTCTCCGTCAGCAGGTGGGTAGATCTGCGAACGAAATGCTCTGGGGGCCAAACGGCTCCGTGTCTATGCCCTATATGATCATTTTCTGATAACGATGACGCAACAGCCCCGCCTCTCCCCACCTCTCCTGCTCACCCCCGTGTCACCCACGTCATTGCTGATGTGTTTCGCCAACAACAACAACAACAACAACAACGTTACAGTAATATAGGACATTCATGCACATATAGACTTCTTGTGCAGCAACACACACACACACACACACACACACACACACACACACACACACACACACACACACACACACACACACACACACACACACACACACACACACACACACACACACACACACACACACACACTTCACAGCTGTGAGCCCATCTAATCAATTTGCACTTTAAAGAGAGTTCCACCTTTTCCCCTGGTGACCCCCCCCTCTCTCCCCCTCCCTCACTTTCTCCCTCTCTCCCTACTTCTGTTTTTTTTCTACTACTGCAGTGTCTTTCTCCCTGTGAGGGACTTCCTCTGCTGCAACCCCTCCTCTCTTTCTCTATTGCTCATTCTTTCTTTCTCTTCAATGGTTTCTCTCATTAAAGCGGCCTAACTGTTTTAGCATTAAAGGGATAGTTTAGATGTGGAGTCAGTGTATTACCCATAGAAATGATAACCCCCCAAAATCAATGAAATACTGCCATAAACAAAATGCAGTTTCGCCACCTAAAGAGAAAGGCTCACCAAAATAAATCAATATCAGTTTTTAAGTGTATGCTATTTTTAGAAAACTACAGTCTATGTTTCAGATGGGGTGTTCAAAGCCACCAGACTCCATTGAGAAAAACAGTCATTCTACTTTGAAGAACATAGGAGTAGCTGGTTTACCAATGCCCTGATTTGTTGGTTAGCTATTGTATGAATTGGATCAAAAAGAAAATTACACAATAACACGCATTTAGGATAAACCACTTGAGAAGAACCATCTTGTTTTAAGAGGGGTCCTAATACCAACCAATCAAGGCAACGGCAGACTAGGAACTCATGTGTTCTGCGGGATAGAGTTCGGCAGGGTTACCCTTTGGAAAGTGCTGTCTCATAGCAAAGTAAAGCAATACCAAATATTCATAAGCTCACTCTTATACTGGTATTGGTTTTATTAGGTGGGCATGTTTTTAAGGTGGCAAAAAATGGACCACATCCACATTAGTACATGCTTTGTTTTCTATTCAGTAACTCCTGCCTGTTTTTCCAAACTGTGGGTGTGCCAACAGCCATCTACTAAAGTTAATACATTGACTATGGATGATTACCTCAGACAACCCTAATTTAAAAGCAACAACAACACTGACTTTGCATATAGCTGATATGCACCTTCCTCAAAAATATACCACAATTTGACACTACAGTGTCACTGGATCAATATGTGGAGACAACAAGCATGGTGATTGCTCAGGTTATTGCCTCTTCTCCTACAAGATTTGAATGCAAATTGAGGCTGTTGATAATCAAGACACACATAGATTGAGTAAAGCGTATTACTTTTTATTTTTGAGGTGCAGTGAACACCTACAACAGACATAACACTCTTTCCCACACAACTCCCACAAGCATCCGATGTCTGCCTGTGCATTGAGAGATAGAAGAATGACAAAAACCACATGGAGTCTAACCACCATAAAACATATTTTACCAGCATGCACTTCAGAGCTTCATCATCCAAACACTAAACAGCCACCTCTGGCAGCGTACTCCACTTCCTGCTCGATGTGAAGGACCGATGTATAATGAATGTTATGTGTAATGTGTGCTGTTGTTTTTATGATGCTGCTTTATCTGCGGTTGTTTTCACCGAGACGTGGACAGCATGTAAGGCTATCACCGTTTATGATGTGTAACCAAGTGAGTGAGGTTGGCTCGTGTGGGGGAGTGAATAGTAATGAGATGGTTGTCAGAAGGTGTGTGTGTGTGTGTGTGTGTGTGTGTGTGTGTGTGTGTGTGTGTGTGTGTGTGTGTGTGTGTGTGTGTGTGTGTGTGTGTGTGTGTGTGTGTGTGTGTGTGTGTGTGTGTGTGTGTGTGTGTGTGTGTGTGAAGTTGTTTGGCTGTGTGTTGGTGAAGTGATCAAACAGGAGAGGGTGTTTTGGGGGGAAATCTACTGTCAAGCTGGAATGCCAATTCAAGAAAAATCTCCTGACTCATGTCAAGATATTTCTTAGTGTGTTGTGTTTTGGCCCATTTGTGTTTTTTTTATTTACATATTTTTTGAAATTGCAGCGTGTTTCTCCAAGGGAAGTGTTTTGGGTCATTGTAGCGTGTTTGCACCGTAGAACTATCTATGACTTAATGTATGTCTCAACCATATTCACTTTCTGTTTAATCTTCTTTTAATCCTCCCCTCCTTACTTTCCCTCACTCTCTTTTACTTTTCTCGCTTTTCTGCACAACAAATCGATCTCAGTCTCAGAAATGAGTCTGACTTTCATATCTGTTATTTCCCTCTCAAATGTAAGGTTCAGTAGCTCATTCAGCTCCTCTGTTCTTCTTCTTGTGTTTTACCTTTTTTAAAAAACCTCTCTCCCTCCCAGTGGCTACAGGGCTCTGTTAGCATTCAGCTGAGGAGCATCCATTAAATGTCACCTAGAGAGAGCCAGGGAGGAATAACTGTCTGGGTTGATTGTGTTCTTCTAATATCTTCCATAGACACTCTGATCTGTGACAGACTCACATAAACAAGAATGTAAATGAAGAGCAAGAAGTTCCCAAAACCACCCACCTCTTAAACCGTGTAATTCCAATTTTTATGTTTAGGGATTAATTTCCTGCCTCATTGCTATTCTACGCGGCTTTTTTGTTGTTATGCTCATGTTTTAATGGATTGTTTGGAAAGTTAAAGTTAACATGAGAGTTCACGTGTCTAGACAGATGGTGCGCAGCTAATGGAGAGAAAGTGACCTCTCAGCTAATGGTGTTACAAACTGCCCTCTGATCTGTCTGCTAGCCTACTTCTGTCGGAGTGTGTGTGTGTGTTAAGGAGGCGGTGTGTGTTTCTGTTGTGCAGTGTGTGGACTATCCTCTTATATGTGTTTTTGGAGCTAAATTGGGGTCAAGGACATGCATTGTTTGAAACAAAAAGCTACAACAAAAAGCAAAACCCATGGGAGGAAAAGGCAGAGGCTTCAATTCCCGCCTGCAAATGTGTGTTTACACCAGAAAAAAGGAAAGCATTCTGCAAATACATTTAGGAAAAGCCAGAATCACAAATACACATCGTTCTCCCAGGAAGTCATTCATTCAAAAATCAATCAGCACAAACCACTGTTATCTTAAATGGAACTGGCAATGCATACAAGCGGTGATAATAGAATTGGTTTCTACGGTGATTTGCCAGATTCTGTTTGGACCGTACATTGTCATCGCAGTGCATGGTTATAACCCCAAGGCACCCTTTGCATTGAATACTGTGGACCATAGGCATGATAGAAGTCTCCCATCATGCATTTGTTTTTATTGCTCCGTGTGTTATTCACTGTTCTGTACTTCTTTCCTTCCTCTATATTTCCTCTCAATCTTTATTTCCCTGCATTGCAGCAGCCTCAGGTCACATTTAGGGATGTTGTGCAACAGAGAAACCATAAAGACCAGCACTAGTCTGTCTCCGCCGTTGTTGGATCAACACTTTTTTCGCAGTAGTACCTTCTGCTTATGTAAGGGTGACTGCATTTGTACATGTGGTGGAGAATTGGGTTTTGAGTTGCTTTAAATGTTAAGTTTAATGTTAACTAAGCATGCGTAAAAAAAGTACTAAAAAAAAGAAATTATAATAAAAAAGTTACACATTTTACAACAATACGCACCCTGTAACAGTATTATTTGCAGCACTATCAAAACATAATTATGAAAGAATGACACTGTTTTATACGCTACATAATTGGTTTACTCCAAGTGAAGGAGTTCAAGTATCTCGGGGTCTTGTTCTCGAATGAGGGAACAATGGAGCGTGAGATGGGCCGGAGAATCGGAGCAGCGGGAGCGGTACTGCAGTCGCTTTACCGCACCGTTGTGACGAAAAGGGAGCTGAGCCAGAAGGAAAAACCAGTCAGTATCTGGTGTGAGGGGTAGGGTTAGGGGTAGGGGTAGGGTTAGGGTAATGTTGTGAATCGAGTGGCCCATGGTGGTGGTGGGGTTATGGTATGGGCAGGCGTATGTTATGGACGACGAACACAGGACACTCGATTCACAACATTACCCTAACCCTAACCCTACCCCTCACACCAGATACTGACTGGTTTTCGGACCCCCCCAATAAACAAAACTGCACGTTTCAGAGTGGCCTTTTATTGTGGCCAGCCTAAGGCACACCTGTGCAATAATCATGCTGTCTAATCAGCATCTTGATATACCACACCTGTGAGGTGGGATGGATTATCTCGGCAAAGGAGAAGTGCTCACTATCACAGATTTGTTCAGATTTGTGAACAATATTTGAGAGAAATGGTTATTTTGTGTATATAGAAAATGTTTTAGATCTTTGAGTTCATCTCATGAAAAATGGGAGCAAAAACAAAAGTGTTGCGTTTATATTTTTGTTCAGTGTATGTTGCTTGAATAGAGGTACAATAAGCCCCTTGATGAAGTCTTAAATTGGTTTCCACAGTATTAATTCATCATATTAATTATTTTCCCTCTAAATTACAAACAAGTTCATCAGTTCACCATGGCTGCCTTCCTTAGCGCCAACAAGAAGATCATTTACATACAAAATGCTCCTGCGTCACAATTTCACAAGCTCCTGTAATTCATAATACATATGGGACTGTTGAAGGGGCCCTATTTACTACTGTAACTTAGTGACATCGCAATGTAACACTCGCGCTTCTATTGGCTAGCACTCCAACACATTGTACGTGATCTCTAAGCGGTTGACCAATCACAACAGAGCCAACCAGCTAACCAATCAGAGCAGACTGGGCTCTGGTTTCAGACAGAGGGTGAAATAAAGAGCTTTTGAACATTAAAGCATGGAGACATGTCACAGTAGAGACACTAAGTACAAATATTAACCTGAAGATGAATATAATACGTCAACTGTGCCATTATTGATATTTTGTGACATTCTTTTATTCATGGCATTTTGATGTTACTAAAAACTGAAGTGTTTTAAAGAAAGACATCCCTTTGAAATCAGATGATAGGAGTTTTTTTAATATAGCACCATGTTTGAAGAGTTACTAAAATGAGCAGCTTCTTGCCCTTTAGATCTCAGGTTAAATGTCAATAAACTCCATATGACTGTGCTACTCTCAGAAATAAATGGATATTCATTTATTTCTCTGACCCCCTGTGATTAGGGTGAAAGACAGAAGAAAAAAGTGAGCACAAGAGAATAAGAGATAGGTGGAGAGCCAAGTAAGTACAAAGATACAGGTCTGTATTGCGACTATAGTGGAAAAGCACAAAAAGCAATGGCTTGACGATACAAACCAATTACCGCCATGATACACGTTAAGAAATATCTTGTCCAAATGCATTGAGGTGAAAAGGACAGCCTTGAGCACGAGTACAGAGGGATTTGAAAGAAAAGCAAAAAGCATGACAACAATGTTATCGGCAGCATTGGTTACACCATGCGCTCAAAATATAGTGGAATACGTTTCTCAATTCTGTGAAATGATGTGAAAAGTAAGTCATGTGCTGAACAGAAACAAATATGATCCTTCAGGTCGGAAAAAAGCAGTCTAATAATGTTCTCTTGTACACTGTGTGCACTCATAGTGTATATGAGTTATATATGTAAATTGTGTGTATACCTATGCATTTATGTATGATGTGCACCCCCCTAATACAGGGATTCATTATTTATCATGACTTTAATTAACATTGGGGTTATCTATGTTCTCATTTCGCCTTTTTATTTTTACACCATGCCAACAGCACAGTGTAAACCATTCATGTAAAAAGTGTGTTTGAATTTGACAGAAGAGAAACGGGGGGAGAGTGAACGAGAGGGTGAGAGAGACACTTTACAAGCTATCGCCTTTCTCATGCTGGAATGCGAGCATGTTCGCCCCGCGTTACCATAGCAACAGCACCCCATTAGGTAGTGAGAGAGTGAGACAGGACAGAAGAAGAAGAAGAAGAAGAAGAAGAAGAAGAAGAAGAAGAAGAAGAGAAGAAGAAGAAGAAGAAGAAGAAGAAGAAGAAGAAGAAGAAGAAGAAGAAGAAGAAGAAGAAGAAGAAGAAGAAGAACGAATACCAGAAGAAG